>NC_084735.1:41770870-41933370 GCF_033978785.1 Entelurus aequoreus
TTTTGTATTTAGAAATAATAGTACCAACTTTTTTTTTCTCTCCAACATTTGTGGCACTGGCGTGGCGCCCCCTGATGGACGGCGCCCTTAGCATTTGCCTATACGGCCTATGCCACGGGCCGGCCCTGCTCAAAATGCTGGACATTTGAGGCATTTAAGAAACTCCGCCCAGACAGCCCCGCAAAAGAGGACATGTCCGGTGAAAAGAGGACGTATGGTCAGGACCTAGCCCGGTCGCTGCTGCTAGCAGCGACCGGGCTACGATAGACTGACCATACGTCCTCTTTTCACCAGACATGTCCTCTTTTGCGGAGCTGTCAGGGCGGAGTTTCTTAAATGCCTCAAATGTCCGGCATTTTGAGTATTGTTTACGCAACGTGCAGTACGCTACTTAATATGTCCGTGTGGAAACTCGTTCAGTACACCTCCGCACCGAAACGAAACCCCCGTACCGAAACGGTTCGATACCAATACACGTACCGTTACACCCCTATTATTTTGATTATTCTTTCTCAGCTGTTTGTAAATGTCGCAGTTTATAAATAAAGGTTGGAAAAAAAAAATAGAAAAAAAAATAATGTAGCCTCAGCGCATGCGCAGCATAGATCCAACGAATCGATGACTAAATTAATCGCCAACTATTTTTATAATCGATTTTAATCGATTTAATCGATTAGTTTTTGCAGCCCTAATATATATATATATGTATATATATATATATATATATATATATATATATATATATATATATATATATATATATATATATATATATATATATATATATATATATATATATATATATATATATATATATATATATATATATATAAAAAAAAAATATATATATATATATATAAATATATAATATATATATATATATATGTTTCTGGTGAGGTGTTTAGGGCACATCCGACTGGTAGGAGGCTACGAGAGAAGACCCTGGACATGGTGGGGAGACTATGTCTCCCAGGTGGCCTGGATGGAGGAGGAGCTACATAAAGTGGTTGGGGAGAGAGAAGTCTGGGCTTCTCTGCCTAGGCTGCTGCCCTAGCAACCGGACCTTGGATAAGCAGAAGAAGATGGATGGATGGATGAACTCCAACTAAGCTGTAAGGAACATCTTAAAGATCATCAGTTGAAACAAGATGCATCTGATCTTACTTTTAAACTTCATGACAAAGGATTTAAATGTGATTTCTAAGATTCTTTGATAAAATTGCAAAAAAATCTAAAATAACCTTTTCACATTGTTGGTATGGGGTATTGCGTGTAGAATTTTGAGGACAAAAATGTATGTATTCCATTTGCTCTTCATTAATGTATTTACAACAGGCAGAATTACATAATACCATATATTCCGGACTAGAAACAGCTACTTCTTTCCCAATCTTTGAACCATGTGGCTTATACAAAGGTGCAGCTAATATATGTATTTGTCTTTGCTAACAGCTAAATTATAGAATGGATTAAGCAAAGAAATCAAACAATTTACTAAAAATAATCCACTTTAAGAAACCGTACAAGGAAGAAGAATCCTGATAAACATCTTGAACCTTATTAAAAAAGCAGAACATTTAATTAATCACATAAAGGATGAATAAAGACATCAATGACTCTTTAGTTTTGTTGATCATCCATTTTACTACAGTGTTATAGGCACGGTTTGGAAATAATTAAGGTATGTAAATAAACATTTACAAAATGTTCTATGTAAATACTGTTATCTAATTTCACAACGTTCACATATTTTTTTGTTCTAAAATTTAGTGGGTGTGGCTTATATACTGGTGCCATTTAAAACAAAAAATACGGTAGTAATGTACAGTATTGCTTTAGGGACATACTTCATCACACCTGTTTACTTGACTTTATCATTATTATTTACTGACATTGTTCTATTGTGCACATAACAATGTTGTTCTTGTTTAACATTCATCCATCCATCCATCTATTTTCAACCGCTTTTCCCTCCCTGGGTCACGGAGGTGCTGGAGCTTATCTCAGCTGCATTCGGGCGGAAGGCGGGGTACACCGTGGACAAGTCGCCACCTCATCACATGGCTAACACAGACAACATTCACACCCTAGGGACAATTTTGTGTTGCCAATCAACCTATCCCCAGGTGCATGGCTTTGGAGTTGGGAAGAAGCCGGAGTACCTGTAGGGTACCCACACAGTCATGGGGAGAACATGCAAACTCCACACCCAGAGCCTTTGGATCGAATCCAGGACCTTCTTATTGTAAGGCACACTATCCCCTGTTCCACCGTACTGCCCTTTAACATTCATATATGCAGTCAAGAGTGAGTAAGTCGGTGCAGCCCCTTTAAGTGACCGTTAGAGTTTTACCCAAAGGTGGGGGTTTGTTGTGACCGCCATTTTGAGTCGCTTGATGTTACAAACACAATTCTCTTTGTGTGATTAAAAACGGTGCACACAACAAATGTGTCAATGTGTCTCGCTTTTGCGTTACAAGCACAATACTATCACCATTTGACTTAAAAAATAGTATATGTTAATGTTTTATCACAGCAATACTATTTTCCACTATTTTGTTAACTCTTGTAAGATCGATCGATTGATGTTCTGTACGCAACGAATAGTGAGAGCATCAAAGAGCCTGACATCACACTTGCTTTGCACTGCTGCCTGCTTTCCTCTACTTAAAAGTCGCCACTGTGCCCTTACAATTTGTAGATGGCTGTTCGCGTGTACATCTCAGATATATTAAAATACGTCCACATCGCAGACACTGTTCCAGACAATCCCGTGCTTATTGCTTATGTCGTCACAACTTCTGGTTTCGGTAGCGCTTTTCCGGTGATCAAAGTCTTTTTTCCGATGGCCTATCACTATAATAATAACAATAATACATTTAATTTCTAATGCACTTTTATTGTCAATACTGCACAAATGATAAACTATATTTATATCCATTCATACTGTAACAACCTGCTGGTGTTAATGGTGTATGCTCATCCATCCATCCATCCATTTACTACTCCTTGTCCCTGTGTTCATGTGTTATGATATTCATTGTTCTCATGGTCTTGAACACACTGTGTTGGCAGAGAATGAAGAAGTGTTTTATTGTGTGCCTAGGTTGCGTGTTGTAATTGAGCTGGTTATCAGTCTAAGTTTGGCAATACAATACAACCTTTATTTAACCAGATAGAAACCCATTGCGATCAAGATCTCTTTCACAAGGGTGACCTGGCCAAGAGGTCAGCAGCACATGTCACAGAGCAGTTTCAGAAAAGTAATACGTTAACACCATAATTTTAAAATGCATAAAAGGGAATTGTAAAACAATAAAGATTTACACCTTTTAAAACACAGGCACTGTGCAAATGTCTCACACTGTCTGTCCCTCAGGATAGAACGGAAGGCTCCAAATTGAAGTAGTACAGAGAGTTTCAGTTTTATTTGTTGCAATGCTTAAAGGTCTTTTGCCAAATTCAGTCCATACCCGAGGAACAATTAAAGCATACGAATTGTTAGAACGTAATTTTGGAGCTGTTTTTTCTTTGTAACAATGTACACAGGTATGGAGGCACTAAACCTAACGGAGCCTTATACATGATAGTCAGTCAATGTGTGTGTCTGAATGCACTCAATGAAGATATACAGTTGACAGGGGTGGGTGAGACGACGACAGTCAGTAACAAATCTTAGTGCTGAATGTAAAATAGTATCCCAAGGACGGGAGGCATTTAATTGAAGCACTAAAATAAAGCACATCTCATTATCAATTACGGGCGTGGAAGTCGATGTCACCCAATTCTTTCTGAAGAGACAAGCAGGTTTTATTTCTAAAAAAGAAAACCAAGCTTTACCCTAAGCTTAGAGATAAAGTTAAAGTAAAACCCAAGTACTTGCAATTTAAGACCTGCTCTACAGGGTTTCCTTTTGGATGTTACAATATTTGGAATGTTTCCCGCCAGCATTGTTGAATGAGAGAAAAACCATGCGCTTGCTTTTATCTGTATTTAAAACCAATTTAAGTTCAAATATTCAGGCCATGGATGACATCAAAAGCAGCTTGTAAAAACTCAAACGCCTGAGTAATGGAAGTTGAACAGCAATACATAATAGTGTTGTCTGCATAAAAATGGTAGATTGCATTTGACAAATTGTTATGAAGATTATTTATGTAGATAGAAAATAAAATGGGCCCCAGCATTGAGCCTTTAAGAACTCCTTTGGTAGTGTCCAGTAATGAAGAGGTTGTAGACATTGTGTTCTGCTGGAAAGATAGTTTGTGAACCAAGCAGCTGCATTTTTAGACATACCAGTGTGATGAAGGGCTTGAATTAACAGACGGTGGTCTACTGTGTCAAATGCTTTTGACAAATAAATCAATAAATAGAGCGACACAATATTTCTTGCCGTCTACTCGATTAAATCGTTTAGGACCTTAAGTGCAGCTGTCATAGTGCTGTGCTGTCATCTAAAACCAGATTAAAACTGAGATAAAATATTGTTTGATTCTAAAAAAGCTGGTTAATGATGATCCTCGCAAACCATTTGGCTAAAATGCATGATTTAGAAACCGGTCTGTAATTATTTATATTTGTAGGGTATAAAAAAGGCAGATTTCCAGATTTTTGGAATGCTTTTACTTGTCAGACTCCTGTTAAAAATATGCAAGAGAAGCTCAGCAACAAAATCAGCAGCCAATTTAAGAAAAGGGTTCAATTTGGTCGGGTCCTGCTGCTTTACTTGTGTCCAGGCTCTTTAGTGCACTGTTTACCTCAGATACTAATACAGATGTGAACTCTAAAGTGCAGGTGTTAGTCCTATTTACAGCCTGAGGTATATTTGACATATTAGTATTAGTCAAACCAACATTTGACAGTTGAGGATTCAACGACTCAAACAAGGACTCGGCAGGAATAAAATAACCCATTAAAGAATTTGGATATAGCTGTCATATGAGACAAAATACCATATGGAGAAATTGAAGAACTTGGAAAGTCATTTGTTGTCACTTGATTTAAAGAAGCTTTTATGGTTTGTCAAAACTTTTTGGGGTCATTTATATGTTTTTCGCATTAATTTAGGTAAAAGTCAGACTTGGCTCTTTTAATAGGGAAGTACATTTATTTCTAAGCTGGCAAAGGCTGAGTTAGTCAACCTCTGTCTTTGTTTTTCGAGCCCTGGCCCAGGCAACATCTCTCACTTTAGGAAGGTTTCCATCTTCAGAGGAAAACCAGGGATTATTTCGACCTTTAACTCAAAATTTTTGAAAGGGAGCATGTTTATTGACTATATCTTAAATTCACTATAAAAAATTTCTAACGCTGTCTCTGCATCATCAATTCAAGCGACTCTGTTCCACTAAGTTGTATATAAAAGTTGCAAGGCAAACATTTTTTAATATCTTTATTGCGTGTAATAGAGGGTTTTGATTGTTGAAGCTTGCAGTTTCTTACAGCCGTAAGTGTACAATAATCACTCAAGTCATTGACAAACACCCCAGTATCAGTGTAGTTATGGGGAATGTTGGTTAGAATTGGATCAAGTAAGGAAGATGTTCATGGGTTTTTAGTATTGGGTCGAGTTGGGGAAGTGATTAATTAATGAGTTGCATACAACTTTAGGACTTTCAGAAGAGGAAGTCAACCCATCAAAATTTAAAACACCAGCCAAGATAAGTTCACTAGCATTTAACCCACTTATAAAGGATGCAAGAGAGGCAAGGGCTTCAGTGGAGGCAGAGGGAGGTCTTTAACACCCCACAATTGCAAGAGGTCGGTCGGATATGCGAGAATTCAAGCTTCTTCAGGGCAAGGAGTTCAAATTGTTTAATGATTGACAGTGATATAATAAGGTAACATGACATTTGTTTTTTATATACTTGATCACTCCTCCACCTTTTCAAGGACGATCGCATCATAAGATATTATATCCATTTATAGCAATTGCCTTGTCAGAGACTGCTTTACTTAGCCAGGTTTCTGATAACATAAGGATGTCTGCATTGGTTGTTTAAATCCAGACTTTGACATGTGTATTTTTGGCAGTAGAATCCTGGGCCTGGATTTGTTTGCATATTGCCTGATAGCAGAAGTAACAGCAATATAAAGACTTTCTGTTTCATATTCCATCCATCCATCATATTGCGAGGTAACCCGATGAAAACATTATTTGCCTTCACAATGTCACAATTTGTGATTTCAGAAGGTATAACACATCTATTTAACACAGAATTACAACATAAACGAAGCTGGTTAGAATTGTTTAGCTCTGACCCACAAAAAGACATCAATAAGCTTTGCATAAATTCTGTAGTTTCAAAGGACCAGGTGATTGCTATTGTGTTTGTTAGAGTTAAAGGTTGGTGGTGCACCTGGTCAGGTACCCCATAACAATTGTGGAAAACAAGTCTAGTATTCATGGGATTTTATGGGCGGAATAGTGGAACTCCCATTGGCTCCGCTGCAACCAGACTTTTATTTAATATTTAGAATGCATTAAAAAAAATACATACGTTGTCATTTCTTTCATAATGATTGTGAACGATAGGCAAAATAAAAAAAATAAAAAGTGCAGTTCCCCTTCAAAGTCAGCCTGCCCTGCAGTCAGGGCTGGAAGATTGTTGATGCTACTGCCTTGGTTTATGACAACGTTACATTTGATTACATACTTGCATTTCTGCACATCGCTCTTTTGTCTCCAGCATCTTGGGATCACAAATACTGCAGCAATGCTCAAGTGTGACAGTTTCAGATACATTTGAACACAAGACAATTAGTTTATTTCATTCCATACTGACAAAATGGTACCACAGAGTACATGGAAATATATTTTTCTAGAGAGAATTACTGTTGGTTAAATTGCATTACAGTAGGTGTGAGTACTATAATTATACAAAAGGTAAAACCACATTCTTTAATTACCGTATTTTCCGCACCATAAGCCGCCCCGTGTTGTAAGCCGCACCTTCAATGAATGGCATATTTCAAAACTTTGTCTACCTATTAGCCGCCCCGTGTTATTAGCCGCACCTACGCTACGCTAAAGGGAATGTCAAAAAAACAGTCAGATAGGTCAGTCAAACTTTAATAATATATTACAAACCAGCGTTCTAACAACTCTGTTCACTCCCAAAATGTAATGTGCAAATGTGCAATCACAAAAATAGTAACACTCAAAATAGTGCAGAGCAATAGCAGCATCAACAACTCAACGTTGCTCATACGTTAGTGTCACACAACACACAAAATAAACATTTAAAGCTCACTTTCTGAAGTTATTACTCATCCACAAATCCCTCGAATTATTCTTCTTCGGTGTGCTTCACTTGTTTTTTGACACCATCAGTGATGTGGACGCGCATGCAGTCATAGATCAACAGGGACGGAGCTGCGTGAAAAAAGTCACCCGGTCTCTTCGCTAATTTTTTCTTCATCCATCCATCCCTTCGAGTTAGCTTTTATGATGACGCCGGCTGGAAAGTTCTCTTTTGGCAAGGTCTTCCTTTTGAATATCACCATGGGTGGAAGTTTCTGGCCGTTAGCATGGCAAGCTAGAACCACAGTGAAGGACGACTTCTCATTCCCTGTGGTGCGAATATTCACCGTACGTGCTCCCGTTGTATCCACAGTGCGGTTCACATGAATATCAAAAGTCAGTGGAACCTTGTACGCGTGTATCTTAGTAGGAGACATTTTGTGGTCTTTACAGAAACACACAAATGAAATGAAACGTAATATCCGCGCGCTTCTTCTTCTACGGGGGCGGGTGCTCACCTTGGCGGTTGCTTACAGTAGAAGAAGAAGCGCTTCCTCTTCTATGGGGGCGGTTGCTTACCGTAGAAGAAGAAGCGCTTCCTCTTTTACGGGGAAAAAAGATGGCGGCTGTTTACCGTAGTTGCGAGACCTAAACTTTATGAAAATAAATATTAATATTAATCCATATATAAGGCGCACCGGGTTATTAGCCGCACTGTCAGCTTTTGAGAAAAAATTTGGCTTTTAGGTGCGGCTTATGGTGCGGAAAATACGGTAGTCTTCAAATAATTGAACAAAAAACTTGCACAACTCATGTACGGTACACATTTTTTACACTACTGCTAATTAAAAGCACATTGCTAAACATAAATTAAAAATATTACCAGTAAGTATATATTTACTCCTTTAAACTACACCAAGTCTTACATTACAGCATGGTTCCTTTAGAAACGAGGCCCATTTAAAAAGGAAATAGAAACTATCACATGCTATTTTTTGCTTAAAACTTATATTGCATATGTTTTAATTAAACCTTCATTTTAAAGTTTCTGTATACTGATATTGTGTGCATTAAACACTATATGTGCTCTGTGTACAGTGTATTATAGTATGTTCCTGAGATAGTATCTTTGACCCGAGAGGCGACATGGACTTTCCCCTTTGATTTGATTGTTTAATATTTGTGCTAACCATCCTTGAGGTAATCATATACGTTTATTTGTTTCCACTATGAAAACTACATTTTCCTACCAGAAACGGTCACAGTGCAACCAAGATTAGACATTGTCACGGTCGCCCATTTAACATGACAGATCAGTAAATGTTCAACCTTATTGTACATGAACCATGCAACAAAGACATCTTCTGTCGCTTCTCGTCACTAAAGACATTGCCCTAAAACGTTACGGCTTTTAAATAACAGAACACAAAAGTAATTACAGCAGTTTGGTTATCGTTCCAAAAGGTCCACATTTTGGCAAAAACAGAAGAATAAGTGCTAATTACATTTTAACAGAAGTGTAGATAATACATGTTAAAACAGGAAGTAACCAGACATTAACAGTAAATAAACAAGTAGATTAATAATCCATCTTCTACTGTTTGTCCCTCATAAATTTGACAAGATAAAACAGAAATGGCACAATATGTTACTGCATTCGTCGGCCGCCATTGGTCTAGTGAATGGGTGTCAAACTCTGGCCCGCGGGCCACATTTGGCCCGCCGTGTAAATTCACTTGGCCCTTGAGGCGATATCAAATTAACACTAGAGCTGGCCCGCCGATTATATACCGCGGCGGTGCCGCGGTAACACTGCATTCACCGCTAATTCTCATACTTACCAACCCTCCTGGGAGACTCCCAATTTCACTGCCCCTCCCAATAATAGTCACGTCTGCTTTTCATCCAGTCCGACGAGTGATGGCCCAGTCACATGATACGTGCGGCTTCTGCACACACACACACACACAAGTGAATGCAACGCATCCTTAATCAACAGCGATACAGGTTACACTGAGGGTGCCCGTATAAACAACTTTTACACTGTTAGAAATATATGCCACACTGTGAACCCACACCAAACAAGAATGACAAACACATTTCGGGAGAACATCCGCACCGTAACACAACATAAACACAACCGAACAAATACCCAGAACCCTTTGCAGCACTAACTCTTCCGGGACGCTACAAGCTGTGTGCGTGTGTGTGGGAGGGGGTTTGGTGGTAGCGGGGGGTGTATATTGTAGCGTCCCGGAAGAGTTAGTGCTGCAAAGGGTTCTGGGTATTTGTTCTGTTGTGTTTATGTTGTGTTACGGTGCGGATGTTCTCCCAAAATGTGTTTGTCATTCTTGTTTGATGTGGGTCAACAGTGTGGCGTATATTTCTAACAGTGTAAAAGTTGCTTATACGGGCACCCTCAGTGTAACCTGTATCGCTGTTGATTAAGTATGCGTTGCATTCACATGTTTGTGCATACAGACGCCGCACATATATTGTGATTGGGCCGGCACGTTGTTAGAATGGATGAAAAGCAGACGTGACGACAGCTCGTAGTCGACGTTAAAGGCGGTGCCTTTAAGGCACGCCCCCAAGACTGTGGTCCTGGCGGACTACAAGATATAATGACTGATGAACACCTTCGTTCGATAATGAAGGTTGCCTCAGCTCAAAGCCTGAGCCCCGACATTAATGAACTAGCATCCAAGAAAAGATGGCAGGTATCTGGCTTGGGCACATCAGATTAGATCAGTGTGTTGCAAACTGAGCAGTTTAAAGTCCTGAATGGTTGGTTTATTCATTGTTATTTTATTTTCTAATTTATTAGCCTGTGGAAAAAGTTAATGTTGATATTTACCACAGAAGGCTGCAAATAGAAAAGAAGCATTCAATTTGTATTTAAATTGTATTTGATATACCATTGATTTTTTAAAATTATTATTATTATTTGAAACTCGATTTTGCATGTCACTATAAAGTTATATAAGTCTTGCTTGTTCAATATTCAATGCAAGACTAAGAGGAAGGAAGACAGCTCCAGTGTGGACTCAGAAGACGCAACTGGGCTCTGGGTACGTGCAGGCTTCCTGCGGAAGACATCAGTGGCGAGGGAGAGGCCTAGCTAGCAGCAGCTAGCAGAAGCAAGACCACCTCGCGACGACGGGACCGGTAGGTGACGGCGGCGGCGAGTGACGGCAGCGGGGCGGCGAGGTAGAGACCCGGCTAGCAGCCAGCAGCAGTGGGACCACCACCCCACCACCTCACGGCGGCGAGATCGACAGCTTTCTTGCGGCGGCGTGTGATAGCAGCAGAGCGGCAAGGGAGAGGCCCGGCTAGCAGAAGCGGGACCACCTCGCGACGACGGGACCGGCAGGTGACGGCGGCGGCGAGTGACGGCAGCGGGGCGGCGAGGGAGAGGCCCGGCTAGCAGCCAGCAGCAGTGGGACCACCACCTCACGGCGGCGAGAGCGACAGCTTTCGCGCGGCGGCGTGTGACAGCAGCAGAGCGGCAAGGGAGAGGCCCGGCTAGCGGCTAGCAGCAGCTAGCAGAAGCGGGACCACCTCGCGACGACGGGACCGGGGACAGCCTTGGCTGAAGGCGGTAAACACCCGCGACAGCCAAAATCAACATGGGGCCAAAGAAGGTGCTCTCTCCTGATGAAGGTGAGGAGATAAGGCGATCACTTGAATTTTTAACAGCAGAGGTATCAGCCATTAAGCAGTACCAACAGACAATTATGCAGCTGGTGGACGAGGTAAAAATTCTACGAGTCGAGAATGATGCAAAAACTTTACAAATAGAACAGTTAACAGACCGAGTGGATGAACTGGAACAATACACAAGAATAAATGACGTTATTTTGACCGGGCTTAATATTAAGCCCCGTTCATATGCTTGGGCGGTGACCGCCAATGGTGGAGAAGAGCCCGGGAATTTGGACATCTCCACAGAGAGGCAAGTGGCAACATTCATGGAGTCAAAAGGCATATTCATGGACATGGCAAATGTGGAAGCTTGCCACCCACTCCATAAGAAGAAAGATAATACGGCACCAGTAATAATAATGAGATTTGTCAATAGGAAACATAAAACCGCATTACTAAAACAAGGGAGGAAGCTGAAAGGAACAGACGTGTACATAAATGAACATTTAACAAAGAAAAACGCAGACATAGCCAGAAAAGCACGTAGCCTAAGAAAACAAGGAAAAATACAACAAACATGGACAGCAAACTGTAAAATATTTATTAAACTAAATGGAACACCAGAGGAAGCAAGAGTAATAGTCATAAGGAAAATAGCAGAGCTGGATAAATATCAATAACGATAAAAAAATTAAACACAACCATGACACAAACAAACAATAATCAATCAAACAGAGAATTTATAACCTTTTCCAGCACCGACTATAACAGGACGGAATTGGACAGTGCTATAGATCCAGACATACATTTTTTTTCTCACATGGACAATAATTGTTTATATTATACAGAAGTACAGTACAACACCAACATTAATTCCAATAACAAACTGTCAATTATTCATATTAACTGCAGAAGCTTGTATGCCAATTTTAACAATATGAAATTATTTTTGGAACACTTTAAAGAACCTTTAAAAATTATCGCTGTATCAGAGACATGGATGGATCAAAAAAAAGGAATGGACTTTGGACTAGAAGGATATGAACTCAATTATATTAATAGAGTAAATAAGAATGGAGGTGGAGTTGCTGTATATGTGATGAAGGACTTCCATTACAAGGTGGTAAAAGACATGTCACTGGCTATTGACAATGTTTTAGAGTGTATAACCATTGAGATATGTCATGAAAGAAATAGAAATGTATTGATCAGTTGTATATATAGGGCACCCAACTCAAGTATTGAAGGATTTGAAGACTGGATTAAGGGAACTTTCAATGGAATCAGTCAAAAAGTACTCTTTTTATGTGGAGACTTCAACATTGATCTCTTGAACCCCAACAAGCAAAAGTCCATTAATGATTTCACAGATACAATGTATAGTATGAGTTTGTATCCTCAAATCACAAGGCCAACCAGAATTGCAAGTCACAGTGCTACACTTATTGACAATATATTCACTAATGTCTTTGATAATAATATAACAAGTGGACTGTTAACAACCGACATCAGCGACCATCTGCCAGTCTTTACTATTTATGATGGGAACTACAGGAAGAAGAACATTGACAAAAATACATTTCAAAGACTATGTACAGAGGAAGGAATGATTTTCTTCAAGAAGGATCTGAGGAAACAAATTTGGGACAATGTATATAATGAAGATGATGTAGATGATGCATATGGGAATTTTGTCAACACCTTTCTAACACTCTATGATAAACATTGCCCATGGAAAGAACGTAGTAAGAAGCAAAAGAAAAACAACCAACCGTGGATGACAAAAGGACTGAAAAATGCTTGTCACAAAAAAAAACACATTGTATCGAATATTTATAACACAAAGATCTATAGAGGCAGAAAATAAGTATAAGAAATATAAAAACAAGCTAATTGGTATAATACGAACATGTAAGAAGGAATACTACAGTCAATTATTAAACAAGAACAAAAACAACATGAGAGCAACATGGGGCATCCTAAATAGCATCATTAAAAATGGTGCTAAGAAAGATTACCCCCAGTACTTTCTAGATGGACATACAAAAAATGACAATATGAACCAAATAGCTGAACGTTTGAATGATTATTTTGTTAATATCGGAACAAATCTGGATCAAAGAATTCCAAATGCAGATGATGGGTCAGTTGAGG
This sequence comes from Entelurus aequoreus, assembly GCF_033978785.1. NCBI lineage: Eukaryota > Metazoa > Chordata > Actinopteri > Syngnathiformes > Syngnathidae > Entelurus > Entelurus aequoreus. The sequence continues at coordinate 41,783,910 of NC_084735.1, forward strand.
ACTTGAGTGAGCTCATAGACAGAAATCCCAATTCCATGTTTCTTAAAAGTGTAACAAAAGAAGAAATAATCAAAATTGTAAAAAATTGTAAATACAAGACTTCAACTGACTGTCATGGAATAGATATGGTAACGATAAAAAAGGTTATAGAAGACATTTCAGAATCTCTGACATATATCACCAATGTATCATTTTTAACCGGAAAATTCCCAGACAAAATGAAAATTGCAAAAGTCGTACCAATCTATAAGAATGGAGACGTACACCAGTTTACTAACTACAGACCAGTTTCATTACTTCCACAATTATCCAAAATCATGGAAAAATTATTCAATAGTCGATTAGATTTATTTATTAACAAAAGTGGGACGCTCGTGGAGAACCAATATGGATTTCGAGCAAATATCTCAACATCAATACCATTAATTAAAATAACAGAGGAAATTACCAATGCAATAGATGGTAAAGAATGTGCGGCAGCAGTATTCATGGACTTAACAAAAGCATTTGATACAATTAATCATGATATTTTAATACAAAAATTAGAACGATATGGCATCAGAGGTTTGGTATTGAACTGGGTAAGAAGCTATTTAACCAACAGGAAGCAATATGTGAAGATGGGTGAAAATATGTCAACACGGCTAGATATATCCTGTGGTGTGCCGCAGGGATCAATACTGGGACCAAAATTGTTTAATCTTTATATAAACAACATTTGTAAAGTTACAAAGGACTTAAAGTTAGTTTTATTTGCAGATGATACAACTGCTTTCTGTTCAGGAGAGAACACACAGAAGATAATACAAATAATAACAGAAGAAATGAACAAATTAAAAAGATGGTTTGACAAAAACAGACTATCTTTGAATCTCAGTAAAACTAAAAAAATGCTATTTGGTAATAGTAGGAAAGAGCATCATACGCAAATACAAATAGACGGAGTAGACATCGAAAGGGTAAAAGAAACCAGATTTTTGGGAGTATTAATAGATGATCAAATGAACTGGAAATCTCATATACAAAACATACAACATAAGGTAGCAAAAAACATTTCAATAATGAATAAAACAAAACACGTCCTGGGCCAAAAATCACTTCATATTCTCTACTGCTCACTAGTGTTACCATATCTGACTTATTGTGCAGAAATATGAGGAAATAACTACAAATGTGCGCTACATTCGTTAACCATGTTACAAAAAAGATCAGTTAGAATAATACATAATGTTGGATATAGAGAACATACAAACCCTTTATTTATTAAGTCAAAAATATTAAAGTTTGGTGATTTGGTAAAATTGCAAACAGCTAAAATGATGTACAAAGCAATCTATAACCTGCTACCAAAGAATGTACAACATTTCTTCTCAACTAAAGAGGAGAAATATAACCTTAGAGGAAAAAATAATTTAAAACATTTAAAACTTAAAACTTTTATCATAACAGTATGTGGAATTAAATTATGGAATGGATTAAGTAAAGAAGTTAAAAATTGTACTGACATGATCCAGTTTAAGAGGTTGTTTAAATTAATAGTGCTTACAAAGTACAAAGAAGAAGAATTATGAGAAAAACTTCCAACCTTATTGAAAATATTCTTCATCTCAGTATGTTAATAATGACTGAATTAATTAATTACATATTACAAACTGTTGTATATACTATTTCATAGATGTTATTTTATTATATAAAAAGGTCAGTAAATGATTTTATATAATTGTAAATGCTTTGAAGTGGGAAAGGGGTAGGATTAAATAAGCTTTGCTTCTTCCTACTCCTTTTCGGGCATGATGTAAATGAATCGATATGAAATTGTGTGATGTATTATGATGTAAATGTGTTCATGTTCGAAATAAACTAAAAGAAAGAAAGAAAGAAAGAAAGAAACCTTGTTTGGGTCCCTATTAAAAGGTTAATTTGTTCAACCTTGGCCCGCGGCTTTGTTCAGTTTTAAATTTTGGCCCACTTTGTATTTGAGTTTCACACCCCTGGTCTAATGTGTGGGCAGCTTGGTGCTAATGGTAGAGCGGCCGTGCCAGCAACCTGAGGGTTCCAGATTCGATTTACCATTTAGTATGTCAATAACTAGGGCAGCACGGTGGAAGAGGGGTTAGTGCGTCTGCCTCACAATACGAAGGTCCTGAGTAGTCGTGAGTTCAATCCCGGGCTCGGGATCTTTCTGTGTGGAGTTTGCATGTCCTCCCCGTGACTGCGTGGGTTCCCTCCGGGTACTCCGGCTTCCTCCCACCTCCAAAGACATGCACCTGGGGATAGGTTGATTGGCAACACTAAAAAATTGGCCCTAGTGTGTGAATGTGAGTGTGAATGTTGTCTGTCTATCTGTGTTGGCCCTGCGATGAGGTGGCGACTTGTCCAGGGTGTACCCCGCTTTCCGCCCGATTGTAGCTGAGATAGGCTCCAGTGCCCCCCGCGACCCCGAAGGGAATAAGCGGTAGAAATGGATGGATGAATGTCAATAACAAGGGGTGTCAAAAAAAAGTATCGATTTTCAGATTAAACATGATTCTTATTTGTAACGAGTCTTAATCAAATAAAACAAATCTAAAATCAATTTTTAAAAAAAATTAACTTTTTTTTATCAATCTGTCCTGTCCAGCCACTCAGGCAAATCATATTGTTGATGTAGATGTCCGTATCTTCTGTACAGATTTACTTTACAAAAGAAAAGTGTTGGATATTATTAAACAAAACCAGTTTTCTTTTGAGTATGATATAAATTGATCAGAGCTGTTTATCTGTTTTTTGGAGGAATGTAGTTAATCATAGAACTGACATCCAATGTTGTTAAATTGTAAATTTTGAAACGAGAATCGTTTTCAAGCGAAAATCGATTCCGAATCGAATCATTACCCCCAAGAATCGAATCGTTACCCCCAAGAAGGGAATCGTTACCCCCAAGAATCGAATCATGTGGTGCCCAGAGATTCACGTTCTAATTTTATGTTAAAATAAAGCCAATAATGGCATATTTTGTGGTCCCCTTTTAAAAAAAAAAGTTTAGAAAAGTATCAAAATATATTTTGGTACCGGTACCAAAATATTGGCATCGGGACAACTCTAGTTGTGGTGTTTGTATTTGGTGTGGTGTTTGCCATTGTTGTGATCTCTCTCATCCAAAATCTATAGGGAGAGTTGGAACTTTGAGTTGCCAAGAGACGGCCTTTACAAAAACTTTCTGTATTTGGAGAGTGTCTTTAGAAGAGTGCACCAAAAGGCCTTTCAGATGTGCGCAACCCTGGAACCAACTACTGTGTAAGAAACGTTTGGCACCTTTTCCTGCCAACAAGGGGTTCTCCACCAAGTAGATATTTAGCTTGAGGATAGTTTCAGAGAATGTCGTCCTCAAAAGGAGTTTTTTTTCCATGTCACTGCCTCTCCCTGAAGTGTTGCTTTCTGCACCCTAGGGCCTGGTGGTTACATCTCCAAATACAGCCTCAGCTGGCTAGCTGAAAACACCTACGAAGGAAGGAAACAGCGCACCACCCAGCCACGTATTCCCTGGAATGCTGACATCTATAACAATGCAAATGTGCCCTCTTTGAAATGGGACACGTTTATGAGCAGTGATGATGAACTGAAGACGTTTTTGCAGACCTATCTTCTCTATGGGATTGCGTTCGTGGAAGATGTCCCTGCTACAGTTGAAGCCACAGAGGCCGTTTCTCTGAGGGTCAGTCTTATAAGGTATAACACCATTTTCCTTCTTTTATTTTGCCATCATATTGCAACTGCTGTATTGGTTTTCTCTTCAAAAATGTGCTTATGTGACATGCATACTTTGTCGAACAACGCAAAACACATCCAACATTGTTCCAATTCTGTTGTGTTACAACAAGGGAGACGACATATGGGGGAATGTGGTGCTTCACTTCAGATAATTCAAGAGGAGACAGCGCTTACAGCAACGTGGCTCTGGACCGCCACATTGACACATGTTATTTACATGAACCGTGTGGGTAAGTGGGAGGTATAGAGGCATACATTTATGCTTCCACCTAAATAACAGTTGGCATAACAAAACACTGCTACACAAATAAAATTATGTATATTTGCGCCGACATTCACCGCTATTCTGATTCATTTGCAGTAGGGCTGCAGCTATCAATTATTTTATTAATTGAATAATGTACCGATTATTTTCGAGTTATTTATTATTATTTTGCTCGAGTAATCGAATAAAACAAGTTATTGCTACAATGTGTCTTTTAGGGGAAATAGTTGAAATAAACCAGGATTTTTGTAATTATGTTTATTGTTTCTTATGAATGGACATAACGTTAACATTACACGTTTGCTATACCATACGGTATATTATTGCCATCCATTTTCTACCGCTTGTCCCTTTTGGGGTCGCCGGGGGTGCTGTTTATATGTGAATAAAAGGTAATAAATAATAAAGAACCAAACTAAACAAAATTGATGAATGAATTAACTGACAATGTATTAACCCGGCAGGCACAAGACATTAAAACGTTGACAACTTGTTGAATTGGGTCCGGACGTTGAGCAACTCAAACATAACGTTGAAACAACATGCTTTTTGACAACGTTTAGTCAATGTCAGGTTGTGATGTTGATTTAACCATTAAAAGGTGGTCTTTTCCCCATCAACGTTGTCTCGATTTAAGCCGGAGGTGTAGGCCGCAACCGAGCGGGAGCCCTGTTGGATGGAGTGCAGTCGTGAAGCAGCGTCACCCCCGTCCACGGGGTGAATGAACGCAGCTTGGTACTTCGCTCGAAAAGCAGCATAGTCGGGGCCCAGCCCCTAAGTTTTGTCTACTGCTGCGGTGGCCCACTTGAGAGCCTGCCCAGAGAGCAGTGAAAACACGACTGCCACCTTAGCTGCGTCAGAAGCATATTGAGATGGTTGGTGTTTGAAAATTAGTTCACATTGAACCAAAAAACCCTGACAAAGTTCAAAATCCCCCTCAAAGAGTCTGGGGCTGGCTATCTTGGGTTCCTGGGCTTTGGAGGGGCTCCAGGAGGTGGCGGCTGACGGAGCACCGGAACTCAGTACAGGAGGAGGAGCAAGGCTTGGACTAAGGTTGTCCTGACTAAGGTTGTCCAGTCTAGTCAGCAGGCTAGCGAAGGCGACCTCGAGCTTGTTCTCCAGGTTTGAAAAACAAGACTGGTGTTCCTGGAGAACAGCGTGCATGGTCGAGAGGTCGGGAGCCATGGGGGGTCCGGAAAGGGACGCGGACTTGGGTCTACTTGTGCCGTCTGGTTCCGACATGGCTAGGACATACTGTGACGTAAGGCGGGGGAAGGAAATGGCACGGAGGCAGGTATAGCACAAGGCGCATGTATTGACCTTGATGATGCGGTGTAGTGTGTATGCTACCATGTGTTTGCAGGACTATGTGAAGCGTTTACAATGAATATTACCAGGGGTTGTTGTAAGTGCGTGTTGAGTGAGAAGGCGACAAGTCCAGTAGGGCGAGGCTGGTAGAAGAATCGGTAATACAAGCGGGAGGTCCATGGGGCTGGAGAGGCGTCAAGAGGTCTGTGCCCAAAGCAGAGGTCGTTGTCCAGGGAGGCAGTCAAGATCCAGAGGGGGAGTCCAAGGAAGCGAGGCGCACAGCTTGGGTCCAGGGAGACGGATGGAACACTGCGGGACAAGGAGACTACAAGAGACAAATGAACACAAGGGCAGAAAACACTGAGAGCGAGGTTCAAAGAGAGGAGCTAGACGTTACAGCTTACTGTCAGACAGAGAACTACGTTCTAGCACTGGATCTCAGGACACGCTGGCTTTTATGGTGAATGGTCTCATCAGCAGCAGGTATGTTGATCGTTGATTGAATGGGGCGTGGCTGCGGCAGAAGCGGAGCGTGTAAGGGCGTGGCCAGCGGTGCGCTCAGCGGCGCGTACTAGGTAAAGAAAGGCTGACTGCGCACGCGCCGTAACACAATCACCTTATTGAAAATATGTTGCTTATAATCGGCAAGACTGGACGGAGAAGCAACCTGTAGAAGACACCGTATTAGTCCGGTCCCAAAAGTAAATGTTGAACAGTTTTTTTTTCCATTATTTCATAAAACTTATGTAGTAAATGTTTTTCTTTTTAAAGGGTGTTACAGGACAAGCGCAGATTAAATTGATTTCAACTAATTTGAATGATCTGGGTTGCTTTGAGATATGAGTATTTTGTGTTGCAAGCTTGGTCGATGAACGCAATGTGCTCATAAGTTTAGGTAACACTGTACTTCTTTTGGGAAAAATTGCTTCAGTTTTTGTACAATTTAGTTTTCATCTGTCCTTTTGGAACGGATTAAAAATAAAAACCGAGGTTTTACTGTAATAGTTTTTGAAATTGACAAAAACACCACTTAGACCTGTTCCAAAGGTGAAAAACACTCCCGTACTGTGATAAATGTATTATTATTAATTATTGTCATGTAAGATAACATTTTCTGACGTTACTACACTTTTTTTTTCAGAATTCAAGTTTTTCACTGCCTCAAACATGAGGGAACGGGAGGAAAGACTCTCCTTGTGGATGGATTCTATGCAGCAGAAAATATTCGCAAGAACTCCCCAGACCATTTTGAGCTGCTTTCCAGTGTTCCTATCAGACATGAACATCGTGAAAACACGCCTGGCCATCTATACTGCATGCAAGGCATCGGACCCATCCTGAATGTCTATCCTTGGAACAATGAACTTTACATGATACGGTATGTCAATAATGCCAGGTATATACAGTATAAAATTAAAAACAGATGTGTTGTTATCACTGTGATCAGTTATAGATAATATGTTAATGCTGCATGTCAGGGCTATCCAAATCCTATCGGGGAATGACACGTAGTTCAGTTCAAAACATGGGAGACAAACATTTTTGCCGAAAATTCCTAAAAAAAATAGTGCCCCAGTTGTATTGAGGACCTGGACCATTGTAAACACATCAACATATCCTTGCATTGACATTTTAATTATGCTAGCAAACATGGAACACTATAGTAAAATGTGTGATTTACATAACTGAGGCGTTCCTCATCTTGTGTGATGACTGTATTATGCTGATAGTCAATATTTGTACCATGAATTGATTTACATGGACCCCGACTTAAACAAGTTGAAAAACGTATTCGGGTGTTACCATTTAGTGGTCAATGGTACGGAATATGTACTGTACTGTACTAATAAAAGTTTCAATCAATCAATCAAAGAAACACCTTTAATTCCTCTCATTTTTGGCAGTTACACATTTTTTTTCGTAATGTGATTTATGCAACTAAGGTGTTGCTATAGCTCGTTAACCTTAGATGCAGTCAGTAGTCATTTGTTCAACTTCTTTAGTTATACAATTAATGTTCCTCAAGGTTCCATTTTAGGTCTTCTCTTTTTCCTCATTTGGGCTAATCAACTGGTGGACCGGGAGTTCAGTTCAAAAAACTTGTGAGAGACTCACATTTTTTTAGCCAAGTCTTAAAAACTTGAGAGTTTTTCTAGACATAACCTTTGACTATTTTTTTCTAGAAAGTCCTTAAAAACAGGAGTGTATTCCTCTAACCCTGACCAAATAGAGCAGAGTGGGTTTTAAGAATAGACTGAGAGGAGAATTATTGCGGAAAGAGATTATTCTAGATTGTACCTAATGTCATGACTGGTTTTATTGATTATTGACTATTTTATTGATTATGGGACAAGCAGTAGAAAATGGATGGATGGTACTTTTTCATCACATACTGTTTGTCTTTGGTACACTAATGTGTATATTATAGGTCATTGGTTCGTTGTTTTATTTTTGCAAAAATATATATCTATTTTCATATTGCTCTTTTTATGAGTATGTAAACTCAAAGTTATTGTTTTTTTGTTTTTGTTTTTGCTATTTTTGTATTACAACATTTTATTATTGATCATGTTATACTGCATTGTAATCTTTTGTTTTGTGATTGTGTGATGTTTTTTGCCTGAACCCCAGGAAGAATAGTCTCCACTGCGATGTAGATTAATGGGGATCCTTAATAAACTAAACTAAACTAAATATATATAAATCAAATGTCTACTCTAGAGGACGCTGGTTCTCAATTTAAGAATAATAGTGAAGGGAGAATGGAAATGTGGCCCACAAAACCATTTACCGTATTTTTCTGACTATAAGTCAGTTTTTTTCATAGTTTGGCCGGCGGTGCGACTTATACTCAGGAGCGACTTATGTGTGAAATTATTAACACATTACTGTAAAATATCAAATAATATTATTTAGCTCATTCACGTAAGAGACTAGACGTATACGATTTCATCGGATTTAGCGATTAGGAGTGACAGATTGTTTGGTAAACATATAGCATGTTCTATATGTTATAGTTATTTGAATGACTTACCATAATATGTTACGTTAACATATCAGGCACATTCTCAGTTGGTTATTTATGCCTCATATAATGTACACTTATTCAGCCTGTTGTTCACTATACTTTATTTATTTTAAATTGCCTTTCAAATGTCTATTCTTGGTGTTGGGTTTTATCAAATACATTTCCCCCAAAAATGTGTCTTATACTCCAGTGCGACTTATATATGTTTTTTTCCTTCTTTATTATGCATTTTCGGCCGGTGCGACTTATACTCCGAAAAATACGGATGTTGATTATCGTCTCTGTTTAGTACTGGTAGCTGCAGTAAAAGTTGTGATTTAGAAATAAATGCAAATGTCAGGATAATATTCCCATATATTTTTTCAATGGTTTATGTCATTTTAAAAAACTCTTAAACAGGTACAACAACTATGACCGATCAGTGACTGACACCATCCCTCATGATGTTATTCGACGCTGGTATGTGGCTCATCGAGAATTGACTACGCAACTCAAGCGACCAGAGAATGAGCTGTGGGTGAAACTGACTCCTGGAAATGTAAGTTTCTCACTGCAGATACAGTAGGGAAGGGATTCATATGGCCCGACTCATGGGAGGATCTTGCTTGACATAAAGAGGGGGAGTACATTTTTCAATTCAGTCTGCTGAAAATTATGGAACGCGCCACACTACATAGCAACTGATGCTGTGGTCAAAGTAGAACTTGCCAGAAAACACATTTCAGATATTCAACACTCTGCAGCCATCTGGCAGATAAAGTGGATAGTGCACCCCACCATTCGTCACTTTTCATGTGTCAGGTAAACAGCGACAAATGGGGCCACATGAAACCTCTACCTACTGTAGTATCAATAATAACATGTTTGTCTTCCTTTAATACACCTGAACAGTTAAAAGAAATATACAGATGAACAGTGGTACCTTTTCGTTTAGTAATCCATTCCAAAATGTCAGACTAGGACGTAATTACACAAAGAAATCAACTAAATCTGTCATGGCGTGGACTATTTGGGGTTTGTTTTCCCGAGATGCAAGAAAAGTTGGATCGGACATGACGTGAAGGTAGGGACATGATTTATTTTAACACTAACAAAATGAACAAACAAAAAGCGCGCACAAGGTGGAGAACAAACTTGGCTAAGAAACAAAAACTAGCACAAAGGCAAAACTAAAACATATAAGCAACTTAATGTGACAAGAACTGTATCATGGACTATGATATGAAAGAGTAGCATGGGTCGCGGAGGTAATGTCGCCAGGACGACCAACAGAAAAAGACAGGCTTAAATAACAATGACATGATTAGTGACAGGTGCGTGTGTCCAAATGAGCAACAGGTGAAACTAATGGGTAACCATGGAAACAAAACAAGGGAGTGAAAAAGCAGGAACTAAGTGTCCAAAAACCAAACAGCACATGGCCAAACAAAAACATGATCAAAAGACATGACAGAGCCCCCCCCCTTAAAGACAGATCCCAGATGTCCAAAAAAAAAACAATGATCAAGAGTCATGGGAGGGCGGGAGGGGGACATGGCGGTGGGTCGCCAGACCAAATGTCCCCGAATCCACCGGGGCAGAATCAGGTGGCGGCGACGCGTAGACCGCCGCTGAACCTGACGAGGTGGGCGACCCGGAAACGGCCACATCCGTGGCCGACGAGGTGGTCGGCGTACTTGCCGTGGCGGACGCCCAGGGAATGGCCACATCCGTGGCCGTCAAGGAGGTGGGCGCGTCATCGTCGTGGTAGGCGTAGATGCGCGTGTCCTCGTCGTGGCAGGCGGCGAAGCTTGCCGTGGTGCGGCAGGCGGCAAAGCTTGGCGTGGTGGGTCAAGGCGTGGTGGGTCTTGGCGTGGTGCTTGGACTGGTACTTGGCGTGGTGCTGCTACGGGTGGCGCTTGGCGGCGTGGTGCTGCTACGAGCGGGGCTTGGCGGTGTAGAGCTGCTACGGGCGAAGCTTGGCGCCGTGGTGCAGGTACAGGAACCTGGCGTGGTGCAGGTACAGGCACCCGCCGTGGTGCAGGAACTGGAACCCGCTGTGGTGCAGGAACTGGAACCTGCCGTGGTGCAGGAACTGGAACCCGCCATGGTGCAGGAACTGGTGCTAGCCGTGGTGCTAGCCGTGGTGCAGCCACAGGTACTAGCTGGGGTGCAGCGACAGGTGCTAGCCGTGTTGTAGCGACAGGTGCAAGCCGTGTTGCAGCGACAGGTACTAGCTGTGGTGCAGCGACATGTACTAGCTGTGGTGCAGCGACGGGTGCTAGCCGTGGTGCAGTGACGGGTGCTAGCCGTGGTGCTGCGACGGGCGCTAGCCGTAGTGCTGCGACGGCCGCTAGCCGTGGTGCTGTGACAGGTGCTAGCCGTGGTGCTGCTACTGGTGCTAGCCTTGGACTTGGCACTAGCTTTGGTGCAGGTGGAGGTGGCCTAGCTGGGGGTTGCGGATTGGCAAGCCGAAAGACTGGTGGTGGTGGCCGGGCCGGAGGTTGCGGCTTAGCAGACCGAAAGACCGGTGGTGGCGGCCGGGCCGGAGGTTGCAACTTAGCAGGACGAAAGACCGGTGGTGGCGGTCGGGCTGGAGGCTGTGGCTTGGCAGGCCAAAAGACTGGTGGTAGCGGCCGGGCTGGAGGCTGTGGCTTGGCAGGCCAAAGAACCGGTGGTGGCGGCCGGGCTGGAGGCTCTGGCTTGGCATGTCGAAGAACCGGTGGTGGCGGCCGGGCTGGAAGCTGTGGCTTGGCAGGCCGAAAGACCGGTGGTAGCGGCCGGGCTGGAGGCTGTGGCTTGGCAGGCCGAAGAACTGGTGGTGGCAGCCGGGCTGGAGGCTGTGGCTTGGCATGACGATGATGAGCCACCCCACTTGAACAGTTCCCAGCCCTAGCCCCCCCTCAAGTAGCGGATACCAGACACGCTCCCCGCGGTCTGGAACCGTTTTTAGGGGTGGGTAGAGGGAGGTCAGGAGGGGGGCAGAATCCTCCCCTCTAAATTGTCCAAATCTTTCATTTTTTCCTACCTGGGATTGAGTGGGCGGAAAAAAGGAAAAGTCCTGTGATGTGGGCGGGGCATGGATCTTGGGGGGCGGGGCATGAAATCTGGATGACCTGGAATGATTAGCTCAATATATAAAAACATGTCTTGTTAAAGTTTAGTTATTGACATGGAGTCTTTGGTTGGGAGCGGTTGACAAAAAAGAGAGTTGAGAAAAAAAAAAATCCTGCTCTGTGATGTCATCCTGAGACTGTGGGGCTGGCAGCAGCCTTTTTCCGCCCGTAGGGGGAGGAGCCTGCAGGAGCGGCGTGTCCTGTTCGCTCACGGAAGCCTTCCTTGAGACCTTCGTCCTTGGCGGCGTTTCCGGGACTGAGGCAACGCGCTGATCGGCACCAGTTTTCCATTTGGCCCCCACATTAGATCTCTGCGCTCCATGGAGGAATAGCGCAGGGTTTTCGCCTCCGTGGCGCAGAGGACCTCCAACGCTCCCTCGTCCAACTCGTCCAAATTTCTTGCGGGAAAACTTTTTACTGCCTGGCGACATTCTGTCACGGCGTGGACTATATGGGGTTTGTTTTCCCGAGATGCAAGAAAAGTTGGATCGGACATGGCGTGAAGGTAGGGACATGATTTATTTTAACACTAACAAAATGAACAAACAAAAAGCGCGCACAAGGCGGAGAACAAACTTGGCAAAGAATAAAAAATTAGCACAAAGAAAACTAAAACATATAAGCACTTACTGTGACAGGAACTGTGGCATGGACTATGATATGAAAGAGTAGCATGGGTCGCGGAGGTAATGTCACCAGGACGACCAACAGAAAAAGACAGGCTTAAATAACAATGACATGATTAGTGACAGGTGCGTGTGTCCAAATGAGCAACAGGTGAAACTAATGGGTAACCATGGAAACAAAACAAGAGAGTGAAAAAGCAGGAACTAAGTGTCCAAAAACCAAATAGCACATGGCCAAACAAAAACATGATCAAACGACATGACAAAATCAAATGTATCTGTTTTAGCCACTCACAATTTTAACACAAAACACACATTTTAGAGAATAAAACAGGTTTACATGCAGGAAACAATGGAAAATAAAAACAAATGACGCATTAAAATGACTTTTACCTTCCTTGAAGACTCCTGTTGGCAAACAATGCGATGAGAGGATGAGAAAGGACGAGGACCAGAGGGCTGGACCATATTACACATGTTTTAAAGTCTTGCCGTCTGCTTCGGGGTCGATTTTAAAGTTCTATTGGTTCTTGGCCCTGCACTCTTCAGCATCTAATTGCTGCTGCTAGGTGACATCATACGCAAATACGGTGTTAACTTTCACTGTTATGCTGATGACACCCAACTCAACATGCCCCTAAAGCTGACCATCACGCCAGATTGTAGTCACCTGGAGGCGTGTCTAAATAAAATGAAACAATGGATGTTAAGCAACTTTGTGCATCTTAACGCTAAGAAAACAGAAATGCTGATTATCGGCACTAATACCACTTTAACATTTGACAACCAAACGACACAAAGCGACTCTGTAAAGAATCTGGGTATTATCTTCTACCCAACTCTCTCGTTTGAGTCACACATTAAGAGTGTTACTAAAACGGCCTTCTTTTTTCTCAGTAATATCGCTAAAATACGTCCCATTTTGTCCACCACAGACACTGTGATCATTATTTATGCGTTCGTTACGTCTCGTCTCGATTACTGTAGCGTATTATTTTCAGGTCTCCCTATGTCTAGCATTAAAAGATTACAGTTGGTACAAAATGCGGCTGCTAGACTTTTGACAAGAACAAGAAATTTTCATCATATTATGCCTATACTAGCTCACCTGCACTGGCTTCCTGTGCACTTAAGATGTGACTTTAAGGTTTTACTACTTGCGTATAAAATACTACACGGTCTAGCTCCATCCTATCTTGCTGATTGTATTGTACCATATATCCCGGCCAAGACTCTGCATTCAAAGAACTCCGGCTTATTAGTGATTCCCAGAGCCCAAAAAACAGTCACCGGGCTATAGAGCATTTTCTATTCGGGCTCCAGTTCTCTGGATTGGCCTACCTGTAACAGTTAGAGATGCTACCTCAGTAGAAGCATTTAAAGGGGGTCTTTAAATAGACCCCTTTTTAGACCAGTTGATCTGCTGTCTTTCTTTTCTGCTCTGCCCCCCTCTCCTGCATGGAGAGATTATCAGGTGACCACAGGTCGCTAGCTGTTTAAAGTCAGGACCCAGGATGGACCACTCCTCTTTGCATCAGTTGGGGACGTCTCTGCGCTGCTGACTTGTTTTTATTCAAGATGATTCCCTGTTGGCCTCCCAATGGACTGGACTTTCACATGAAGTCGGGACCCGGGGTGACGTCTCTGCGCCCTGACATGTCTACATGCAAGAGGATCCCCAGCTGGCCCCACTATGGACTGGACTCTCACATTATTAACCATATCCACTCGGCATCCATTGCACCGGTCACATCTGCGGTCCCTTCCAAGGTTTCTCGTTGTTGCCATTGGGTTGAATTTTTTCTTGCCCTGATGTGGGATCTGAGCCCAGGTTGTCGTTGTGGCTTGTGCAGCCCTTTGAGACATTTGTGATTAAGGGCTATATAAGTAAACTTTGATTGATTGATTGATTGGTATTATTCGTTTTTAAATGTCTTACTGGCCTTACACCTTCTCTCACCTGCTTTTACAGTGTCAACCCTCACAATCATGAGGTCTTCTGGCACATAACTTTTATGTTTACCAAACACTAGAACAAAGAGATTCAGGATTGGTGTTTTAAAAATAACGGTTAAATACACACCTTTTCAATAAGATATTTAACTGATCATTTTAAACTCTTTTTATGTTCTTAATTTTTATGCTGTTATTTGTATGTATCGCTATTATTCTCACTGCTATGTTTTTTTCATTTATTCATTGATTATTTATATTTTATTTAAAAAAATATTTTAAACGTGTTAAATTGTTCTTTAGATTGCGTTAATTTTAGTTAATTCTCCATTGTGGACGCCTCAAAGGTGGCGTTTTTCTCAATCCACGTTGCTATGCCATCCATCCATCCATTTTCCTCCGCTTATCCGAGGTCGGGTCGCGAGGGCAGCAGCCTAAGCAGGGAAGCCCAGACTTTCCTCTCCCCAGCCACTTTGTCCAGCTCTTCCCGGGGATCCCGAGGCGTTCCCAGGCCAGCCGGGAGACATAGTCTTCCCAACGTGTCCTGGGTCTTCCCCGAGGCCTCCTACCGGTTGGACGTGCCCTAAACACCTCCCTAGAGAGGCGTTCGGGTGGCATCCTGACCAGATGCCCGAACCACCTCATCTGGCTCCTCTCGATGTGGAGGAGCAGCAGCTTTACTTTGAGCTCCCCCCGGATGACAGAGCTTCTCACCCTATCTCTAAGGGAGAGCCCCGCCAACCGGCGGAGGAAACTCATTTCGGCCGCTTGTACCCGTGATCTTGTCCTTTAGGTCATAACCCAAAGCTCATGACCATAGGTGAGAATGGGAACGTAGATTGACCCGTAAATTGAGAGCTTTGCCTTCAGGCTCAGCTCCTTCTTCATCACAACAGATCGATACAGCGTCCGCATTACTGAAGATGCCGCACCGATCTGCCTGTCGATCTCACGATCCACTCTTCCCTCACTTGTGAACAAGACTCCTAGGTACTTGAACTCCTCCACTTGGGGCAGGGTCTCCTCCCCAACCCGGAGATGGCATTCCAACATTTTCTGGGCAAGAACCATGGACTCGGACTTGGAGATGTTGATTCTCATCCCAGTCGCTTCACACTCGGCTGTGAACTGATCCAGTGAGAGCTGAAGATCCTGGCCAGATGAAGCCATCAGGACCACATCATCTGCAAAAAGCAGAGACCTAATCCTGCAGCCACCAAACCAGATCCCCTCAACGCCTTGACTGCGCCTAGCAATTCTGTCCATAAAAGGTATAAACAGAATTGGTGACAAAGGGCAGCCTTGGCGGAGTCCAACCCTCACTGGAAACGTGTCCGACTTACTGCCGGCAATGCGGACCAAGCTCTGACACTGATCGTACAGGGAGCGGACCGCCCCAATCAGACAGTCCGATACCCCATACTCTCTGAGCACTCTCCACAGGACTTCCCGAGGGACACGATCGAATGCCTTCTTCAAGTCCACAAAACACATGTAGACTGGTTGGGCAAACTCCCATGCACCCTCAAGGACCCTGCCGAGAGTATAGAGCTGGTCCACAGTTCCACGGCCAGGACGAAAACCACACTGTTCCTCCTGAATCCGAGGTTCGACTATCCGGCGTAGCCTCCTCTCCAGTACACCTGAATAAACCTTACCGGGAAGGCTGAGGAGTGTGATCCCACGATAGTTGGAACACACCCTCCGGTTCCCCTTGTTAAAGAGAGGAACCACGACCCCGGTCTGCCAATCCAGAGGTACCGCCCCCGATGTCCACGCGATGCTGCAGAGTCTTGTCAACCAAGACAGCCCCACAGCATCCAAGCCTTAAGGAACTCCGGGCAGATCTCATCCACCCCCGGGGCCTTGCCACCGAGGAGCTTTTAAACTAAAGCTTAAAATAGGAGAGCCCACCACAGATACCCCAGGCACTGCTTCCTCATAGGAAGATGTGTTGGTGGGATTGAGGAGGTCTTCGAAGTATTCCCTCCACCAATCCACAACATCCGCAGTCGAGGTCAGCAAAACACCATCCCCACCATACACGGTGTTGACAGTGCACTGCTTCCCCTTCCTGAGGCGGCGGATGGTGGTCCAGAATCGCTTTGAAGCCGTCCGGAAGTCGTTTTCCATGGCTTCCCCGAACTCCTCCCATGTCCGAGTTTTTGCCTCTGCGACCGCTGAAGCTGCACACCGCTTGGACAGTGGGTACCTGTCCGCTGCCTCCGGAGTCCTATGAGCCAAAAGAACCCGATAGGACTCCTTCTTCAGCTTTACGGCATCCCTCACCGCCGGTGTCGACCAACGGGTTCTAGGATTACCGCCACGACAGGCACCAACTACCTTTCGGCCACAGCTCCAATCAGCCGCCTCGACAATAGAGGTGCAGAACATGGTCCACTCAGACTCAATGTCCATTACCTCCCTCGTGACATGTTCAAAGTTCTTCCGGAGGTGGGAATTGAAACTCTCTCTGACAGGAGACTCTGCCAGATGTTCCCAGCAGACCCTCACAATGCGTTTGGGCCTGCCAGGTCTGTCCGGCATCCTCCCCCACCATCGCAGCCAACTCACCACCAGGTGGTGATCGGTAGAAAGCTCCGCTCCTCTCTTCACCCGAGTGTCCAAAACATGAGGCCGCAAATCCGATGACAACTATAAAGTCGATCATGGAACTGCGGCCTAGGGTATCCTGGTGCCAAGTGCACATATGGACACCCTTATGTTTGAACATGGTGTTTGTTATGGACAATCTGTGACGAGCACAAAAGTCCAATAACAAAACACCACTCGGGTTCAGATTCGGGCGGCCATTCTTCCCAATAACGCCTCTCCAGGTTTCACTGTCGTTGCCAACAAGAGCGTTTAAGTCCCCCAGTAGGACAAGGGAATCACCCGGGAGAGCACTTTCCAGTACTCCCTCAAGTGTATCCAAAAAGGGTGGGTACTCAGAACTGCTGTTTGGTGCGTAAGCACAAACAACAGTAATGTAACCTTTGCAAACCAGACTTTCAAACCAAGGATGGCAAGGCACGCAGTTGGTAACAGTTTACAAACATTTATTTAAATCCCAAAGTGTCAAGAGCAGGTGCCATGACTGAAGCTGGGACAGATGGATGGGGAACATGACAGAAGCTGGAATGCTTGGGACCTTTCAAGGGACAGACTGAGGCTCGATTGCCCTGGCTGTTGACAGTGGTAGCAGATGAGATCCTTAACTGGACTCTTGTCTCAGGAACACTCTTTTGTCCCCTGAGGTGCTGTAACCACCTGCTTTCTGCACACCTCTTTGGTGTGACAGGTCGGCTGCACCTTGGGCTGCTACACAGTTGTTCTGCTGACTTGGCATTCGGAGTCCTTTACGAGCATTCAAGTACTGGTCTGCAAGTTTAGCAGCAGTAAGTCCATCTTCTGGCTCGTGTTCCTTGACCCAAGTCTTCATCTCGTTAGGCAGCATGCGAAGCATTTGCTCCAGAATGAAAAGCTCTGCGATGTCATCTTTGGAACGCTGCTCTGGCTTAATCCATCTTCTGTAGAGACCTTTGAGTCTGTTGTAAGTCTCCTTGGGAGATTCACCAATGAGAATGTAAGTTGACCGGAACTGGAGCCTATAAGTCTCAGGAGAGATATCAAATTTAGCAGGGAGGGCTTCTTTAAGGTCAGCGTAGACGTTGGAATCATCTTCCTCCATCGCATAGTAGGCATCCAGGGCTTTGCCGGTCAAGAGTAGAACAAGTCGGCAGGCCCAGTCAGACTGAGGCCAGACCCAGGTGCGAGCAATGCGCTCGAAGCGGACAAGAACGTTTTCAATGTCCTCACTCTGCTGGAAAGGGAGCATCTTTGGGCCTTGTCGGAGATGATGGTCAGGTGGCAAGGAATCTCTGGACGGCGCCGCTTGAGGACTAGGAGTTGGATGTGGGCGAGTTCTGAGTTTGGGTTTGGGCGACTGCTCACAACGACTATCATCAGGAGTACGGTTAGCATTTTGGTTAGTGAGGGAGTGTTCTAGGCTAGGCCTTGTACAGACAGTTTTTAACTCCTGGAGTTCACGGACCAGGACAGCTTCCCTACGTTGCTGTCCAATCAAAAACTCTTGGAACATGTTAACCAGGGTAGGTTCACCTAGCAATCTTTCACTCCTTGGTGGCTCAGCCGACTACCTAGCCTTCCCAGACCCCTTCCTATGCTGCTTACGCCTATCCCCAGAGTTCTCAAAACCTTTGACGTCTTCTTCAGACTCCTCTGTGTTCCACCCAACTTTACGCTCCTCAGCCATAGTCGCCCGGTCCAGCCTCATCGCTGTGGCCCCTCGACCAGCCATTTCATAAGTGTCCTCTGTCATTGCCACCTCAGACACTTGGGATCTCAAACCAATTCTGGCCCGCCCTCTGCCAGGTTTGTTGTAAACTCTACGGCTTGCCATCCCACCACTGCCACCAGTTCAGAGCCATAGTGAGTGAGAGGTTACAATTTGTTTGTTGAGCGCATGCTTTTCACTGACTAAAAAGATGCTTTTCACTGACTAACAAGATTACATGTTTGTAGTTTGTCCATGTTGAGCTTCCTTACAAATGTGCACGGTTTGAGAGGAAGTTTAAGGGCATATGGTGGGAGTGGTGGGATGGGTCAAACTGTCACAGATAATAATGATAATGATAATAATAGATTAGATTATAAAGTGCTTTAGAACAACCCACACCTGTGGTTTTACTCAAAATACCTGTTCTAATTTGGAAGAATTACCCAAAATAGTTGACCGTACAATAAATAATATGGTATACAAATACTTGGGCAAAATTTTGGTAACTATTTTTGTCAAAAAAGGAACAAATACAAAAAGTGTGGCGTTGAAAAACCGAGGTACCACTGTAATTGAACGACACACAGTTAACTGAGCGCTTCTGTATCCCTTTTCCCATGAGGTGATTTTCATCGACAACTGGAGGGTCCTTCATGGGAGGGAAGCTTTCACCGGCATACGGCAACTCTGTGGATGCTACCTGACCAGAGATGATGTTCTCAGCAAAGCACGTACTTTGGGGCTGCAGGCCTAACTCCAGACGAAGACAGCCCTTTAACTGGGGTACTTTTTAGCCATTTGCAAATTAATGCTGCATGGAATAGGTTGATTGGCAACACTAAATTGGCCCTAGTGTGTGAATGTGAGTGTGAATGTTGTCGTCTATCTGTGTTGGCCCTGCGATGAGGTGTCCAGGGTGTACCCCGCTTTCCGCCCGAATGCAGCTGAGATAGGCTACAGCACCCCCCGTGACCCCGAAAGGGACAAGCGGTAGAAAATAGATGGATGAATGGGTATTCTGTAATTATTTTCATTGTTGGGGCCATTGAGTGAAAAAAAAGTAACAATTTATTTGAGACTCTTTAACAGTTCAAATATAACTAAATGTCTGACACCCTAATAATTAACTGACAAGAAAATAAGGCCCAACCCAATTGTTTTCCTTTTAATTCGTTTGACACGATTTTTATCCTATTTTACTTGGACGAGAATTAAATTAATATTTTTAGAGTAATGAATAATTCATTTTGCAATCAAAAGGTAGACAGAATAGAGAGTAACATACTTTTTTGGTGAACTCTGTTATTTAATTCTCTCATTGGTGACAGAGCAGGAAAGGGCTGGGAATACATGTCTAATAAATTAAGCTTTGCTTCTTCCTACTCCTTTTCGGGCATGATGTAAAATGAAATGATATGAAATTGTGTGACGTATTAAGATGTAAGTGTGTTCATATTCGAAATAAACTAAAGAAAGAAAAAGAAAGAATAAAGTTTAATCTATAAGCGCCCTGTCATTCATTCATTCCGTTGATATTTTAACAAACTATTTTTGATTGTCACGGTGATACGGGACAAAGTGCATCCCAATTACTCTTGTTTCTAAATGTGTGATGCTTAATTTAATCAATACAGTTAGTATGGTATGTAGTGTGTGAAAAGTAATGCGTTTTAACATTGTGGTTCGATTGTGCCCCCGCTGGCATGATGGGTAACGGCAAGAAATACACATGGTCCTGATTCCATAGTAAGGGATAATCATTAATTCTAGTCATGTGTTCCCCTTGGTGCTGTACATTATTCACCAGGTCCAAATAATCTTGTCAAATCCAAACATCTCTGACAGTAGACAGCATGTGTTAGATAAATCTTCAATTAAATCTGATGAGATGTGCAGATGCACTTAATGTTGAGTGTACACGTATATTCAGTGTAGGCAGCAACCTCTTGAGCTGAGGACACCCAAGACTAAATACAGACGATGTTTTTTGTATTTCCTGTATGCAGCACGAGTCCTACTCTGACTCCCAACACTAAAACATGAGGAGACGGCTGTGGTAACCATGGAAACCGCCGATGATACTTAAGTTGTCGTGGCAACTTGGTGAATGAGAGCATTCAGACTGGATGTGCTGCTATAATCAGGCCGAGCATGGTGACCAGTCCAATCCATAGGTTCCTGTGATGACGCCAATGTTAGAAAAGAGAAAAGGAAATCAAAAGCAGTTCACACAATAATTGACTTTATTGTGTGAAATGTCTTCTGGCAGTGACTGAGAATGTACATTTATAACCACGAGTCCAATTAATAATGAACAATGTTTTTCTAGAGCTTAACAACAAGCTTGAAAAATGTCTTGCCTTTGTTGAGCCAGAAAGAGATAAAGGTTTAAGCTTCATAGCTCAACGAGCATCCTTCTTTGCATGGAGTTAAAGAAATGGCAGAGAATGCAAACAGTTGATGTTTGCGCCGCTGGTTGCTAAGCAATGCAACAAGCTAAACGTCCTACATTTAGTCAGACAGGTCCTCACCAGGCACATAAAAAGTGCAGCCATTACAAACATATTCTTAAAATAGTATTATTGTTATAATTGAAATAAAAACTGTTTTCAATGTGTATAGTTATATGTATAGTTATTTGAGTCAACATTTACAAACCCAAAAGATCAGATTGGCCCAAAAGGAAAATCCTAAATACAGACAGTGATCCGGATCACCCCCAAATTTGTTCTCAGTAGTTCCTCATCCCATTTCTGACATTTTTTTTAATCAAAATTCACCCATATTTGCTTAGCTATGTTGCAGACAAACAACCCTCAGCGAATATGCAAGCAAAACAACAGACAATGAGTGCAATGAGCATGCAACACGCCTCTCCATAATGGCTCTGTATTGGGGCAAAATACTGCAGCAGTGCCAGACACAACATGGTGACGGGGACCCGGATAACCCCCAAAATGTAATCACTTGTTCCTTATCCCATTTCTTTTTGATCCATGTTTCTAACTAATAAACGCACACACTCCACCAAATACATAACCTCCCCCCGTTTGAATCATTTTGCAAAAGAGATAAGATTATTGTGTATAAAACACAGCTACTGTAACGAACATGTCTTAATTGTAGAAAAGTTAAAAAGTACTTATAGTACCAGTAACATGGAAAAATACATGCTATTTATACATGCTAGTGGTGCGCCAAAGAACCACTTGATTAAAGTACAGAGTTTTGTTTTCCTATATTCAAACACAGTGTTACTATTTAAACCCGGGGTCTCACACACGCGGCCCGCGGGCCAATTGCGGCCCGTGAGACGTTATTTTGCGGCCCATACCTTAATATGAAAATTTAATGTTAGTGTGGCACGCGTGTTTTATATGAATGGCGCTTGACAGCGTCATACTTGCCAACCCTCCCGAATTTCAGGGCAACCATTCTCTCGAATGTCTGCCAATTTTCACCCAAACAACAATATTAAGGGCATGCTGTGATGGCACTGCCTTTAGCGCCCTCTACAACCTGTACAAACAGCGTGCCAGCCCAGTCACATATTGTATTTGGCTTCTGAACACACACTTAAGTGACTGCAAGACATACTTGATCAAGAGCCACACAGGTCACACTGAAGGTGGCCGTATAAACAAGTTTAACACTGTTACAAATATGCGCCACACTGTGAACCCACACCAAACAAGAATGACAAACACATTTCGGGAGAACATCCGCACCGTAACACAACATAAACACAACAGAACAAATACCCAGAACACCTTGCAGCCCTAACTCTTCCGGGCTACAATATACATTCCCGCTACCACCAACCCCCCCCCCCCCCCCCCCCGTACGTCGGTTGGGGGGTACATCAAGCAAAATTGGGAAAGAATTTCCCCTGAAAAGCTTCAAAAATTGGTCTCCTCAGTTCCCAAACGTTTACTGAGTGTTGTTAAAAGGAAAGGCCATGTAACACAGTGGTAAAAATGCCCCTGTGCCAACTTTTTTGCAATGTGTTGCTGCCATTAAATTCAAAGTTACATTATTTAAAAAAAAAAAAAAGTTTCTCAGTTCGAACATTTAATATCTTGTCTTTGCAGTGTATTTAATTGAATATAAGTTGAAAAGGATTTGCAAATCATTGTATTCTGTTTTTATTTACGATTTACACAACGTGCCAACTTCACTGGTTTTGGGTTTTGTATATCTTGTCCTCAAAAATGTTTTGCCCGACAGGCCTGAGCAGATTAGATAGTAGATAGATTGGTTCGTAGCCAGGCACAGAGCACAGAGGGAGAAACACACATCCATGCCCTCTTGAACACATTCTGGAGGCCTCAGTTAGCTGCATGCATGCTTGCATGCTTTATGAATGTCTGAGGCCAGAGTACCTGCAGGACAACCCACACAAGAGAACATGCACATGCACTGAAACACCGGATGACATTGTGACGGTTTAAAAAAACACCCCTCCCCCTTTGTGAACAAGTATTTTTCCGCAAGTATTGTAACCATCTTTAATACAAGGCCGCAGCGTTGTGAATCTGATTAGTTGTCATTTATTTTGCTCTTCTTGGCCGGTAGTTTAGAACCAGCTCATAACTCTGTCTCACTTGTCTTGTAAATCAGTATAGGTCAGGGCTTCTGGTGCAGGAATGAATGTAATTCCATCTCCACTAGGCCTTTATCACTTGCCTCAAGCTAGTAGAAGTTAAAAGCCCTGCATGCTGCTGCCTATCGCTGAGACAGGGAGTCACTCCCAGGTAGGGATGGTAATCGAAAAGCGGTTCTTGCTTGCCATTTTTTCAAACGATTCCCTTAATAATTCCTGCGGGCTACGTGCATTGTGACGTCAGACGGCAACATGGCGCCTGGGCGGCAGAAACGTTTCAAAGCCTGGCTACATTTCACAAGAAAAGATTGCAACAGTAAAAATTCCAAGGTTGCTATGTCATCAAAAAAAGGACATACTGTACGAGAACTATGCTGAACATTTTAACCACACAACATGCAATAACTATTAATACATGTTTGAACCGATCCGATGTCATCAAAGCAGCTGTCATAAATACAACAGGTTCTAACTAACACTTCCCATTATGTTAGTGCTATTTGCCTACTGTATCTTCCGGGCTATAGGGGGTACCAGTATTTAAGCCGCACTCACCAAGTTTTAGAAGAAAAACATAATTGTACATATAATAGCCGTACCGGAAATAAAAAACGCAAATATATACCGGTACAAAAGGTTTTGTAAATGTTTATTTACATACCTTAATTGTGCCTGTAACAAGGCAGTTAAACGGCTGATCAAACAAAACAAAAGTCATCGTCATGGACCTAGCTGCGGAAGCTAGCTCTCCAATCAGCTAAACAGACTCATTAAGTCCACGGTGACCTTTTGGTGAATTCACTAAACTAAAACAATACAAAAAGAATGCCATTGTAAGTTAATGATATTAACACAGATGCTTCTAAACCTGTTAGCATATTCGCTAATGCTCACAATGCTCGCTTGATACACATACATGAAAACACTTCTACAGACATCACACAAGGGACATTTTAGTAAATATGTGTTATGTACAGGAGGAAGGAGATGGCACGGACAGCAGGGATGTATTATAGCTCTATCTTTTATTTATATATATGAACTTGATGTATAAATAATAAATAATAACATAATTAAAAAAGGGAAATGGAGTGTGACGGATCCAAAGTGTGTGTGTGTGAGACTATGTGTGGTGATTAACTGTTGAGTGTTACCGGTAGTGTTGATCGAGGGGCGGAGGATCAAGCGGGACAAGACAAGCTCGGATGTCCGTGAGACAGGCAGGAAGTCGGGGCTATAGCGAGGTGTAGAAGGTCTGTGTCCAAGCGGGAGGTCGAGATCCAAGAAGCAGTCAGGGAAGCCGTGGGAACAAGGAAAAGTATCTTTTTTTTTCGGTCATAAAAAAATACAATCATGCGTGCTTACGTACTGTATCCCTGCAGACTGTATTGATCCATATTGATATATAATGTAGGAACCAGAAATATTAATAACAGAAAGAAACAACCCTTTTGTGTGAATGAGTGTAAATGGGGGAGGGAGGTTTTTTGGGTTGGTGCACTAATTGTAAGTGTATCTTGTGTTTTTATGTTGATTTAATTAAAAAAAACAAAAAAGAAAACATTTATTTTTTTTAATTTTTAGTTTCTTGTGCGGCCGGGTACCAATCGATTCACGGACCGATACCGGTACGGACCACTGGCTTACTGTACAGGACAGGTAGCTACGTTCTGGCACGGGATAGCAGGTTGTGCAGGCTTATGAAGGCGGTCCTCTGATCAGCTTAAGGTGTGCTGATTGCCGGTGATTGATTGCAGCTGCCGGCTGCAGCAGGACTGACACGCGCCTGGCACGCTCCTGGAAGTGCGCTCTTGGAGGTGCGCTCGTCAGAGCGCAGTGGCTGCGCTCGGGCCGTGACAATACTGTATGTCCAACATATGCCGCTGCAGCACAAACAACAACACCTCTGTCTGTATAATATGAAAACGTTTTTCTGAATACAAAACATTATGGCCGTTAGCGAAGAAACATTTTTAGATTAGCCTCACCATTTTATAGGCCGCAGGGTACAAAGTGTTGGAAAAAAGTAACGGCTTATAGTCCAGAAAATACGGAAATTGTCACAGCTGTTACCTGTTAAATTGAAATCAATGCCTTTTCATTTAGATAAGATTGATGAGAGACATATTCTGACTGGCTGCAAGTGGGCAGTACACCTTCCAGTTCACGTAAACCTCTAGCTCAGGGGTGTCGAACTTATTTCAGATCGGGGGACTGGCTGCAAGTGGGCAGTACACCTTCCAGTTCACGTAAACCTCTAGCTCAGGGGTGTCGAACTTATTTCAGATCGGGGGCCACATGGAAAAAAATCTACTCCGAAGTGGGCCGGACTGGTAAAATCACGGCACGATAACTTAAAAATAAAGACAACTTCAGATAGTTTTGTTGTTTAAAAATAGAACAAGCACATTCTGAAAATGTACACATCATAATGTTGTTGGTTTTATTTTACACTTACACGTTGCGGTTAATAGTATTCTATGTTTATTTGTCATTATTTATATTTTCTGAATAAATTATGTGATAATGTTCATCAGTCAACTTATTGGTGTTAATTTTAAATGTATCAAGATAAAAAAAATATCAAAATCAAATTACAATATGTTATGTAGTTTGCTCATTTTTCTCGACTGATGTACTAACATCATGTGGTTTATTTTGTACATATGTAGCATTGTCTACAAAAATACAAACAAATTGCTATTGCGACATCCAGTGGACACATTTAGAACAGCTGTTTCTTTCATTCAAAAATTTCAGGGTAATTTTTATACTTAGCAAACTCAACCTGTGGGCCGCATAAAACTGTTCGCGGGCCTGATCCGGCCCTCGGGCCGGAGGTTTGTCATCCTTGCTCTAGCTTCTCCTTTCACTGTGGCAGGGAAGAGTACACATAGGCAAAGATAGACGGATGTCAATGAGCAGTGACTTAAGTTTTGTGGTCGAAGGCTTGGATCCATTTGCCACAGTGCTCCTGAGTTTCGGTAGGTGAATGTTTAATTGTATTAAGAGAAAGGTTGCATGTTTTCCTAAAAACTGATTTTCACTCAGTCAGTTCCATTATACAGGTGGAATTAAATTTTTTTAACATTGTCTAAAATGTGACGACCTATCACGTCAGCATTCCTTTTGTTCTGCGTTTGGCGCTCCTAGTTTAGTTCCACTTCCTGTCTGTCTCCCCGAACACTTTTCCCCCTCACCTGCAGCTGATTGTTAGCCCGGGCACACCTGGTCTTGCATGTCAATCAGGCAGCTAAAAATTCCTGCCTCGCCCTGCAGTCAGGCCTCGAGGAATAACACATTTTGACAACAAATAAATACAAACACTGAAAAAATACAATATTATTGGTGGATGTTTTCGATGACAGTATTCATATTTGTGTACACTTTTATTTTAAGGTTTCAAAATAATAGCAGCGTTTTAGATTAAGGAGCGGGTGCCTCTAGGCCAGGGGTGGGCAATTAATTTTCACCGGGGGCCGCATAAGCAACCCGAGCACTGCTGGAGGGCCACACGACAATATTTCAATGAAATTTTGCTCAATATTATTTTTGATATACCGTAAGATAAATAATAATGATCTTAATAATAATAATAATTAATAATAATAATAATAATTTAATTTAACCTAACTTAACTTTATACAAAAGCAGATTGCTTTTGATGGTCACTTTATCCTGCATTATCCAACATTTTTCCCCATCAGATTTGGACAACCATCTGTTGTTAAAAATAGTTTTTAATCATATTTATTTTATATTGTTTTTTATATTGGTTTTATATGTAATTGTTTTTTCTTTTTATTCAGTCATTGGTGGAGCTAAGGATAATATTTGAATATTGTTTGTAATATTGTTGTGCAGCACTTTGGAAACATTTTGTTGTTTAAATATGCTATATAAATAAAGTGGATTGGATTGTCACACCTGCCAGCTTGTCCCAACACGCATTTACTTCTGTGAACAAGTCATTACCTGTGGTTGTCTCTTTAATTGACTGCATCAGAGCTCTCATCCAAAGTTAGCGAAAAACAGTCCATGTCTCCGGGCATTATCAGCGCAACAAAGTCCAATAAGCACTCCTTAATAAACTCTCCGTCAGAAAACGCCTTACTTTTTCTGGCGCTTTTGTGAGAAATGACGAAACTTGTCCTGACGGCTGCATCTCTGGGGGTGTGAAATATGGCACAAAGTCCTTGTTGGCTTTGCAGTTTTACCATCAACGCATCAGCCTCCCTTGCGCGCGCTTCATCAGACACATTCCGGTATTTTCCCTCGTGTTTCTTCGTGTAGTGGCGATTAAAATGATATTTAAACACAGCAACCTGTGTACCACACATTAAGCACACGGCTTTACCATTAATTTATGTAAAGAAATACTTGGCAGTCCATGTCTTGTTGGAAACACGCCATTCCTCATCAACTTTTCTTTTTTTTAGCGTCTCATCACTTGTCTCTATGCACCTTCACTCACAGGTTCCCCCCGGACATACGGCATAAATAACACATTTCAAAATAAAAGCAGCACAGTTGTATTGCGCGCACGACATAGATGTTTTTTAAACTTTATTTTGTAATTTGTAATTGCGCCGTTCAATTCACTCACAATCGCACACGCGCATACGTCCACACGGAAGTAATACAAATAACGCTTTTCAAAACAAAAGCAGCACCGTTGTATTGCACACTCGACATAGATACTTTTTGAAATTTATTTTGTAATTTATGATTGGCCTCACGCGGGCCGGACAGGGATGCGCAAAGGGCCGGATGCGGCCCGCGGGCCGTACAATGCCCAGGTCTGCTCTAGGCGAGGCTTATAACAAGTTTACCCAGAAGCAGTTTTACTGGACTGTAAAAACACAGTCGAAAAAGAAAGGAGGACTTACCGACTAGTTCGAAGTTGGCACATCTTGACTTTTAACACACTGCCCACTGCTGAATGAAGGGCATGCTTACTCAACAGCCATACATGTCACACTAAGGGTGGCAGCATGAAAATGCCAACACTGTCATAAAGCTGTGCCGTATAGTGAAACCACACTAAACAACAACCACAAACACATTTTGGAAGAATATTTGCACCGCAACACAACATAAACCCTACAGAACAAATTCCCAGAATTCCCTGCAGCACCAACTCTTCCGGGACGCTACAATATAAACAACCGCCATTGGTGGATCTACACCTAACATCCACTGTAATGATACCACGTACAATAGAGTATCTAGTTGATACGCAATTTATCGAGGTCAAAGTTAGTGAGGGATAAACAAAGCCAAGCGACTCCATACTTTTTTTTAGTAAACTTCGGCAGTTTGTGGTTTCTTTTTACTCTTTAGTGTGAATAGTAGTAAATATATTTTAAAATTATTGTTCATTCTGCGTCGTGTATATTTTTCAATGTGCCGAAGACAATTTGTGCAGTTGTGGGATGTTCTAATAGTACTAGAGATGTCGGCCGATAAATGCTTTAAAATGTAATATCGGAAATTATCGGTATAGGTTTCAAAAAGTAAAATGTATGAATTTTTAAAACGCCGCTGTACGGAGTGGTACACGGACGTAGGGAGAAGTATAGAGCAGTTGCGTTTCCCAGTCAGCAGCCCCTCCCCTCTCCCACACACAACACAGGAGTTTCAGCACGACTGCAGCATGAGAGGTTTACTGGCGACGCTTGATGACCTCATCAAACCGCCGCGAGCAGAGCATAACAACAAGAGTGTGTTGTTGCCGGTGCTGTAGCCGTGGCTAACAAGCGAGCTCGCTCGGTGACTGACTAACGACATGGTTTGGGATTATTCTAAAGTGTCTCTGACAGATAAAAAACTGGCAATTTGCAATGACTGCAAAAAGTTGGTTATGCAAGGAGGAACCAAGACGTCTTCTTTTAATACGAGCAATTTGATCTCCCACCTCTTCAAGAATCATAAGGAGATACACGATGAATACAAGCGGAAGATGGATGAAAAGCAAACACTGAAAAAAAGTAGTACCACACAGTTGTCGCTTAAAGACTCCGCCGAGAAAAAACTAAAAAACAAAAAAAAACACCCCAAGGCGAAAGCCCACGTTGTGGTAAGGAACAACGCACGCAGTATGTCAAAAGCTACGGTGGAGTTTGGTGTGGCTGGTCTACCCTGCATGGCGCACACTTTGCAGCTTGCAGTGAACGGAGGTGCCCTGTCTCAACGCAGCATTTCAGAAGCTCTGGCTGACTGCTTGGCCACTTCAAGTACTCACCACTAGCTTGCAGCACATTTTTGTTACTCATACATATACATTAGAGCAGGGCAGATTGAGTCCAGTTTATAATTTCCTGTTATACAGTATGCCAGGCAGTCTTGCACTAAATGAGGACTATGTTATACTTTACTTTATTACTCTAGTATACTCTGGACTGATGCTATGTGCCTTCATTGTTTTTTAAGGCTGTTGTTTTGAGGCATGCTTAAAAAAATAAAAAAATAATGCACTTTGTGAAAGTCAAAGTATAGTACCTACCATAGTTGTAGTGGGTATCAGGATTATCTCAGGGAGAGCATGTCCCAATTTCCAACTTGCTGTTTTGAGGCATGTTAAAAAAAATAATGCACTTTGTGACTTCAATAATAAATATGGCATTGCCATGTTGGCATTTTTTTCCATAACTTGAGTTGATTTTGGAAAACCTTGTTACATTGTTTAATGCCTCCAGCAGGGCATCACAACAAAATTAGGCATAATAATGTGTTGATTCCACAACTGTTGTCACACCCCGCCTCGGGTGAAGGTAATGTAACCTTTGCAAACCAGACTTTCAAATCAAGGATGGCAAGGCACGCAGTTGGTAACAGTTTACAAACACTTATTGAAATTCCAAAAAGTGTCAAAAGGTGAACAACGACAGGAAAAAAACACCCACAATCTAACAGTAATAGACGCAATATTAGTATTGTATTTTATATATAGTACATTTATATTCTAAATAAATGTCAAAGTCGCATGCGTTAGATAGACCTATATAATTCATCAAAATAAGCATATTAAAAATAATCAAATATTCAAAATGTAAATCATCCATTATAACAAAATACATGTATTCATAATCAAAGGTAAAGAATCAAATATGTCAAAGTAAAGAATTAAATAATCAAAATATCCATCCATCCATTTTCTACCGCTTATTCCCTTCGGGGTCGCGGGGGGCGCTGGAGCCTATCTCAGCTACAATCGGGCGGAAGGCGGGGTAAACCCTGGACAAAATAGATTTAGCTAAATCAATTAGCAGTCAACAAAACTCATTTAACCGGTTACAACACAACATAATCTCATCATCAAAATAATCACCTCAGTAGATGATGCATGGAGACCGAAACTCCTGCTCAGGACAGAGAACCTCCTCTGGCAGTGACCGACAGCAGACGGTCAGAAAAATGGGATTTTCCAACTTAAATAGCCCATAGCCCCTCCCACTAGCTGGGACCAATGTGACAGTTATTTTGTAAATTACACCATACATAACCATCACATGTCTAAAAACTATTCACATAGTACTTTTGCATGTGTAGAGCAGTCCTTTGTGTACACAGTAAATTCAGGCTTTAGACAACACAACTTTCAAATGTCCAGTGACCTTCTGTATCTCCCAGCTTTTGAAGATCATGGTTTGACCGAAATTTGGCCTGATTAGTGAATGCAGGTGTGTTCACCTATATAAAGCCCCCAACCCCACTCTGACTCTTTTAGTCAATTGTTCAGAGCCATGGTGAGTGACAGGTAACAATTTGTTTGTTGAACGCATGCTTTTCACTGGCTAACAAGATTGAATGTTTGTACTTTGTCCATGTTGAGCTTCCTAACAAATGTGCACGGTTTGTGAGGAAGTCTAAGGTCAAACAGTGACAGTGTGGGGTCAAACTGTCACAACTGTGTATATCGGTATCGGTTGATATCGGAATCGGTAATTAAGAGTTGGACAATATCGGATATCGGCAAAAAAGCCATTATCGGACATCTCTAAATAGTACATATCAACCTCACAAGATGGAAACAAACTATGTGTGACATTCATGAGTGTTGTTTTGACTCAGGAAGATGTGTTTGTGATCCACCATTCAAAGAGTACCTGTTTCCAAAAGATCCAGACATGAACATAAAATGCATTAAGGCCGTTAATAGGAAATTTAAGAATTCTATTAAGTGGGTGGACTGGAAGCCTACAAAAGACTCACGGATCTGCAGGGAAAATGTCTTGCATGGTAAACCAACTGATGACCATCCTTTGCCATTGTTAGAAATGGGCTATACATCAACAGGTACCGTGAAAAATTGAGGACAGTTCTGAATCTACCACACAACAAGCCCACCAGGTATGATAAAACATGACATGGACAGCAGTTTAAATAAACATTGTTGAAACATATTGCTACATTATACAATAATGTTGTGTACAAGTGTTCATAAAATGTACATTACATAATTGTTATCCTGTAATCAGAAATGTTCTAAGTGTCATGGATCATCTACTGATCATCATCATCATCAGCCGTTGTCAGTCCACTGCTGGACGAAAGCCTCAGCATGTTTCTGCCATAGTGAACGATCTCTTGGCATACTCTTCATGCTGGTTATTATATATTGATATATTATATCAAATTATTTTTTTAATAAAAAGTACCAACTAACAGTTATATTACTCGTCATTCTTCTTCATTTTTTCAGTCCCCAAAACTCAACACAGAAGTGGAGTCTGTGGAACATGATCATCAAAACATTTTTTTTTTTCTAGAGTCACAAAAATCATTGTAATGTATGCAATACCTGGAGACGGCAAGAGGTTTAAAAACTTTAAAATCATCCTACATTTTGAACTTTTACACAAACAGAATGAATATTACATGCATTGCTTTTTGAGTTAAAACTTAAGCACTACACAAGTTGAACATTTAATATGAATTTTATTATTCAGGTTTTCTATTATCCTATATAATTACACACCCAGAAAAACAGGTACAATATGCACTATTGATTTTCCCAGACTTCTTCTCAATAGCAACCCACAACTTATGGGGAGCGCAGTGAACATTCATGTAAGGCATACACTCAGCCTTAAGGTCTCAAAACTGGCTTTCATTGCTGATAGGATTCCTTCATCCAACCTGCAAGGAATAGTCATACATTTAGTATAATGGTGTGTAATGTGTTCAACATCATAAGTAGGGGTGTGGAGCGGGGTGTGGCCTGCGAGCCTGCAGCGAAGCGGGGTGTGCCAGGACCGGCCTCAAAGTCAGCGACAGGTGCGTAGATGGCCCAGGTAGGCCTTATTATCTAATCACCTGTCGCTCTGTTTAAGCAGCAGCCGAGAGAAGAGGCGTTGTTGGAGCTGGGGGAGATCGAGAGCAGGACGAAAAATTACAAAAAGACGATTGCTGAAAAGCACTGAGAGACTTGATTGAAAAAATAAAACTGTCTTGTAACCATGAAACGGGCTCGCATGGAAATGCTTGGTGGTCTGGAGGACCCACTGGAAGGCAACTTCCACACGGGGTAAATGTAATTCTGTTAAAGTGAAGAACTTTTCAAATGAATTAATTCAATATTTAATAGATTGCATTTACCAATAATTATTATTTGGGCAGTCTGTTGATAATACAACAAAACTATTGCAACTATAATTATGTTTAGCTATCGCATCAAAATAAATGATGTACCAAGTATTTTAAATACATGCACAATTGTGTCAGAAACTTATTATACTAAATATTGCTAAATAAAATTACCAGGTATGTGACTGCTAGATCTTCCTCGTTTCCCCGGGACGGAGCCTCATATCCAGGCTGTGGAGACAACTTCTCGCACGGAACTTTTTTCAGCGTTTGGAAGTAAAACTTTACATCTGATCTATCTTTTTCTTTCTGTGTTTACTCCTAAATAGCTGGACTCATGTCGTATTGTATTGTCAATTATTATTTTGACTTGTATAAATTAATAAACAACGTGCTGGAACTACCGCTATTGTGATCAATTTCCTGCCTTAATTGCAAATTATACAAAATAGGGAAATGCATTCAGATTACCTAAATGATATTCCACATAATATTTACTTGTACACTACAAAGTACACGCTACAACATATTTTTAAAACATCAACTACTATAATGTAGAGTTGAGGGATTATTTTAATTAATTAAAACACAGGTTGACTTTTAGAGGAGACATTTCTATTAACAATTACTTTAAAAACAAATTAAAAAATTTCTGAGTAGTACTTTCTGATGTTACTGTATGTAATTCAACAAGAAAGACAAAGACGATCTGTGCCTTTGTGGGACATCTGGACTTCCTTCAAAAGTGTGAAGAATTCATATAATAAACCCTCCATAAACTGTATCATAACTAATTAAATTAGTAAATGCTTTCAAATTATTTTATTTGTTTTGTAAAGAGAATGTATGCATAGTGATAAATTAAACATTTAATAACTAACAGAAATGTATCATAATAACCTCTTAGTGCTGAAATCAACTGCATATATAAAACCAATTGTGAAAGTAACAAAGTTGACCAGAGTGCTTTACGAAGTAGTCAAAGAGTAACAAACTGTATCATGTTTACAAATACAAGATTTCTCTCTGAGCAGGAGATAAATCTGCCGACAGCAACACATACAGGCCTACTCAATATACAGGTAAATGTAAAAAACAACTTTTGCTTCATAATTTCATGTTTTTAATCTTTTTTAAACTTAAGTTAGATGTCCTCGGTCCATCTTTCTTCTTTTACGGTGTTTTACTTGCAAGCCCAAGTCCAGTAAAACTGCTTCTGGGTAAACTTGTTTTAAGCCCCGCCCACAGGCAACCTCACCGCGAGCTAAAACACTGCAATTATTTTCATACCTTAAAAAAAGGAGCGAAACCAAAAAAAAGAGAAGCGATCATAAAACCTTTGAAACACACAAAAACAAAAGTGTACAAAAATATGAATATTGGCATCGAAAACATCCTCCAAAAATGTATTTTTTCAATGTTTGTATTTATTTGGTGCTGATACAACTTTTTCTACAATGTCAAAAAAAAATTCGAAACCAAATCTTACTGCCATGAATCTCCATAGCCCTTCAACTTCCCAAAGCCCGAGCTCTGCCCCACCTTGTAAATCTGAACAAAGTTTTGCACGATATTCTATTTTTCGCCAATGTATTTTCTTGGGAGATTACAAATATTTTCAAAAAGTTTTGAAAATATTAGTCAATGTTACATTCTTATGTAATGTACATATGTTTCATTTTGGTAAATTCTACAGAAGAATATTTATTTTCAAATAAAGTTTCTTTTTTTTTTACTTTGCTATGTGCTTTTTAAGACCTCACTGTTGGCTTTGTAAGGTCATGTTAGATCTAAACTAAACACAATTGATGCCAACCCACCTTTTTGTAAGTAAGTAAGTAAGTAAGTAAGTACATTTTATTTATTGGGGTGAGTTTTTCCTTGCCCGTATGTGGGCTCTGTACCGAGGATGTCGTTGTGGCTTGTACAGCCCTTTGAGACACTTGTGATTTAGGGCTATATAAATAAACATTGATTGATTGATTGATTGATAAAGCACTTTTCACAGATACGATCACAAAGCGCTGTACAAACAGTACCTGCTTGTTCTTTGGGCATTTTCCCTTCAGTTTTGTCTTCAGCAAGTGAAATTCATGCTCAATGGGATTCAGGTCAGGTTACTGACTTGGCCATTGCAGAACATTCCACTTCTTTGCCTTGAAAAACTCTTTGGTTGCTTTCGCAGTATGCTTCGGGTCATTGTCCATCTGCATTGTGAAGCGCCGTCCAATGACTTTTGAAGCATATTTATGGCCCTAACTGTATATACATTTGAATTATTTTAAACTGTGCATTGAACATATGCCTGAGGGGTAAGCTGTATTAACTCTAGTCTTTAAAAAAACAAGAGATCAGGACTGGTCGCCTGTCAATCTTTAAGATGAACCTGCCATGCTTGTTTTTGTGGGAGGAAACCGGAGAATGCGCAACATGTAATGAACTTCAACTTTAGAGGGGAATAGCCAAGATTTAAACTTGGAACCGCCTGGCTGAGCTGTGCTGCCTGTATCCAACATGTACCATAATTGATGGAACATAGTAACATAGCACACTGTCTACATTATCCTATAATGTCATAAATACTACTGACATGCTCTGTTTTGATTGACACTGTCAGGGACACAATAGTTAAACACCCTTAACTTCTTAAAGGGGAACTGCCCTTTTTGAGGGGAATTGTCCCCATTATGCACAATCCTAATGTGAGACAAGAATGTCTCTTTGGGGAGGCGTGGCCGGCAGACCGACAGCGAGGCGGGGCGTGCCGGGATCGTTGCCGTAATAAACATCAGGTGTATGGATCGCCCGGCTGCGCACAATTGTGTAATCCCCTCCCAGTATGTAAAAGGGTGGCAGCCGAGAACGACGGGGCAGAAGGAGCTGGAGGGCCGCGAGCACATGCAGCGCGAAATCAACAGAGAGCGAAGGACAGACGACGACGTGGGAGGCTGAAAAGCGACCGGAAGAGCGAGCAGTGGAAGAGGAAGGAGCTGAAAAGCGACCCGACCAGAGACTGAGTACTATTGAAAAATAAACGAAGTCACAAACTGCTTGCAGTCATGTCAGTCCTTGGTGGTCCATGGAACCCCAACAGGGAGAGACTGTCACAGTCTCTTTTTTGTGTTTTCTAAATGTCGTTCTAAAAATGTCTCCAAACCGGAGGAGCAGTGTGTCTCTGCAAGCAAAGTGCTTTGTTACTACCCCGACTCTCTTACTACTTTGTGTTAGCTTTTACAATAATAATGTCGCCGTAGCTTGGTTAACACGCATGTTAATGGAGCGTTGTAAGCTGTTTTTGAATATTTTGTAGAGCGCTTTATAAGCGGAATACATGACTTCCCATTACCGGCATTATAAGCAAGATAAGTTTGCATTTTTATTTTTCGGACCCGGCAGTGGCTTTCCAAACAACAATATGTCTTTGATGAGAAACATAAGCTAAAATGCTGTGTTATTGGTTTTATTAACCAGCACATGTCACAACACAACCATCCAGCTTAATTTAAAAAGGAAGTAAGCCTGTCTACTTTTTGTTTCAAGGCTCCATAAAACCCATAAATACTCAGACATGTTGAGTTTTGCCAAAGTACCTTTGTGATGTAACTGGTTGATCAAGTTTCCACTCCCTGAAAAAGGAGGCAACTTGTTGGAAGGAATGTTCAACATTATTTTTGATGGCTTGTTTTGTGTGAAAATAGTGTTATACTATCTACAAAGTTTGAATTCAACGTTGTATGGATGACCATGACCTGGACGACTGAGAGTCTATACAGACATGTTCTTAAATAGGGGCGTAGGAATGGGTTCACACATACAATTTTCCAAAGACAGTGCCTGTTTTCTGCTAGTTGATTTGCCAAAGCACTGGACAACTGTGTATTTTTAGGGTGGCTCTCTTTTGCAGTCACAGAGACAGCATGCCGATTTTCGTGTGCTTTACATTTTTTGATAGATTTTTTCCAACTTCTAAATCCAAAAGTGATAAAAGTTGGCTCTGATTTCACAAAAACTGGTGTGAGTTTTTCCTGGTTAATTAATTGCCTTGCAATAAAAACACAAAACTCCCTTCTGTAATGCATCATAATGAAGCCAAGGAAAGTCATTGTACAACTTTTCCTGTAAACCCAAAGTTTTGTTTGGGTGTGGCAAAAGTCACAATGTCACACAATGCCGCTGAACTGCACTTACTACAAGCAACAACACAATTTTCCACTTTTTTTGTGAACTCTTGTAATATATCCACTGTCATGTTCTTTACCTGTCGGTTTGCTCCTGTCTTTCCATAACTTTGACTCCCAGCCTCAAGCCTGTGATGTTCCAGTATGGCATGAACATATTTACAACAGACAACATCTCATATATACTAATGTACTGTATCAGCATTTGACTTAAACACATAACCCAAATCCTATAGTACTAAATGTCAAAATAAATATTATAAATTCAATGTATCAAAAATCTTCTTGACATCAGTCATCAGCTGTTCTCCTTTCTTATTAAAATCAATAATATGATTTTGAAATCTCACCTTACACCCTGAAGCTACATCTGACATTCCCTTATTTTTTCTGACTTTATTAGTTATCGTCATGTTAAAATAAAATGTGTTGTTTAAAAAGTAATAACAGGCTAATACATATTTCACTCATTCATGACCTCACCTGAGTTTCCTCAGTCCACCTTTCATTACTTCAACTGTCTCACTACGCCATGGGTGTCAAACTCTGGCCCGCGGGCCAAAATTGGCCTGCCGAGTAATTTCACTTGGCCCTTGAGGCGATATCAAATTAACACTAGAGCTGGCCCGCCGATTGTATACAGCGGCGGTGCCGCGGTAACACCGCATTGACCACTAATTCTCATACTTGCCAACCCTCCCGGGAGACTCCCAAATTTCAGTGTCCCTCCCGAAAATCGTCACGTCCGCTTTTCATCCAGTTCAACGAGTGCTGGCCCAGTCACATAATATGTGCGGCTACTGCA
The DNA here is from genome assembly GCF_033978785.1 of Entelurus aequoreus. Lineage (NCBI taxonomy): Eukaryota > Metazoa > Chordata > Actinopteri > Syngnathiformes > Syngnathidae > Entelurus > Entelurus aequoreus. The sequence continues at coordinate 41,821,409 of NC_084735.1, forward strand.
CGCACACACAAGTGAATGCAACGCATACTTGATCAACAGCGATACAGGTTACACTTCAAAAAAGAAGTCAACAAAGACTGGCAGCCATCCATAAACTTAAAGGACTATACGTTGCACCTCACCTCCTGTTATTACTTTACCAAAGTATTGTTCAACCCATTCTTATGTACTGTTCCACATGTTTTTTCACTATGCTTTCTGTAACCAACCGGACCAAACTCACACGCATTACAAACGTAGCGGCTAAAATCATCGGCCTACCCACACCCAACATTTCAGATTTAAACCACAGGTCCATCATTCGACTGGCAAACACGATAGTCCAGGATATCACTCACCCACTACACCAATACATCATCCCACAACCATCAGGGCGCAGGTACAGAACCATCAAATTCCGGAGGGCCCGCCTCAGGAAAAGCCTTATCCCTGCAGCTATAGCTGCCCTTAACAGCAGGCCCGGCCGACCTGTCTGACAAGCCAGTAAATGTGTTGGTCATGTATGATGTCTTTTTGTTATTTTTGCTTCGTGATGTGTAATGTCTATTGTTTAAATGTATGACAGCGAAAATGAATGTCCCCAACGGGGACAAATAAATCTAAATCTAAATCTATATATTGTATACATTATATAAAAATATAAGATAATATAATAATAAAATATATCAGTATATGAAGTGAAGTATATTTATATAGCGCTTTTTCTCTAGTGACTCAAAGCGCTTTACATAGTGAAACCCAATATCTAAGTTACATTTAAACCAGTGTGGGTGGCACTGGGAGCAGGTGGGTAAAGTGTCTTGCCCAAGGACACAACGGCAGGGACTAGGATGGCGGAAGCGGGGATCGAACCTGGAACCCTCAAGTTGCTGGCACGGCCACTCTACCAACCGAGCTATACCGCCCATATACAAATATATCACGTACTGTATATGTAATATGTCAATATTACATATATGTTATATTTTATATTGCTACTATGGTACATTTTAGTCCACTTTATACCTGCATTATACTTTCCATCCTTACCCTTTCCATCCTTTGTAACTGAGCTACTGTGAGGAACAATTTACCTTGTGGATCAATAAAGTTTGTCTAAATCTAAGTCTATTTGGTTCAAAGCAGAATTTAATCAAATGCATGATTTGGAGTAAAATAATAAATAATAATAAAATAATATTTTTTGGGGGCAAAGTAATATTAAAATACCAAAATGAAATAAATATATTTAATTCTGAAATATATTTAATAGTTTTCTAAAATAAAAATACTTCCTGCTTGACAGAATACAAATAGACAGTTGTCTTGCTCTACTGTAAATTGTCAGTGTTGAGCTTTATGATAGAGCAACTTTCATCACTTAGTCAAAAGCAAAGTGCAGAGTATACTGTATAATTCAGTGTTTTTCAATCACTGTGCCGCGGCACACTAGTGTAGAGTGTCTGTACTGTCTAGAGATCAGCAGAGTAACCATGCAATACTCTTCCATATCAGTAGGTGGCAGCAGGTAGCGAATTGCTTTGTAAGCCTACTTTGAGACAAGAGAATTAAAGATGTATGGATGGTTATGGTTTGAATTCATATTGAACAATTGCGTCAGGTATTTGATGAGAACGACTTTATATTGTCAATACAGACCAGGGGTCCCCAAACTACGGCCGGATCCGGCCCGCCAGGGTACAAAATCCGGCCCGCGGGAAGTCCCAAGTTAAAAACATAAATATATATATATATATACATATATATATATATATACATATATATATTTTTTATTATTATTTTTTTAAATCTGTCCTTTCTAATCCATTTTCTACCGCTTAGTTACTCTCTGTGTCTCCTAGTCGCTCAGGCAAATCATATTGTCTAAAAGTGCATTTTCCCATCGATAACGGGACATCATTGCGCTCGGGTCATAAACTCAGACGGTCCGAAACTCTGCACAAAAAATCATCGGCTGCCCCCTCCCCTCCCTGAAGGATTTACACAACTCCCGCTGCCTCAACAGAGCAAAATACATCACCAAGGACAGCACACACCCTGGCTTCCACCTGTTCGACCTGCTACCATCGGGCAGGCGCTACAGGTGCATCAGAGCCAGGACAAACAGGCTCAGAGACAGATTCTTTCCCAGAGCTGTCACCATATTGAACTCAAACTTGTAATAAATAATTCACCCCTATACAATATCCTACCCTAATACCCTACTGTGCAATATTATCCTTCTTGTGCAATACGTCCGACACTGATTGTTATCGTTACTTTACTACTCTGGTACTCTTGTTTTGTTCTGTATACTGTACAGTATTTTCTATATTGTTTTGTATATTGTACTGGATTGCTTATTTTTTTTTTTGGATAGTAGTCTGTTTATTTCAATTCTTATTTTGTATCTTTATTACTACTTGTGTGATTTATTTTTATTCCATATTTGTTTCCACTACCGCACCTTAAATTGGAGTCCTTAATCTTGTTATATACAAATATAATGACAATAAAGTATATTCTATTCTATTCTATTCTATTCTAATATATATATATATATATATATATATATATATATATATATATATATATATATATATATATATATATATATATATATATATATATATATATATATATATATATATATATATATATATATATATATATATATATATCAGGGCTGTGAATCTTTGGGTGTCCCATGATTCGATTCAAAATCGATTCTTGGGGTCACGATTTGATTCAAAATCGATTTTTTTTCAATTCAAAACGATTCTCGATTCAAAAACGAAAAAAAAAAAAAAAGATTTTTTCCCGATTCAAAGGGATTCTCTATTCATTCAATACATAGGATTTCAGCAGGATCTACCCCAGTCTGCTGACGTACAAGCAGAGTAGTAGATTTTTGTAAAAAGGTTTTATAATTGTAAAGGACAATGTTTTATCAACTGATTGCAATAATGTACATTTGTTTTAACTATTAAATGAACCAAAAATATGACTTATTTTATCTTTGTGAAAATATTGGACACAGTGTGTTGTCAAGCTTATGAGATGCGATGCAAGTGTAAGCCACTGTGACACTATTGTTCATTTATTTTCATTTTTATAAATGTCTAATGATGGATGGATGATGAGGGATTTTTAATCACTGCTATGTTGAAATTGTAACTAATATTGATACTGTTGTTGATAATATTCATTTTTGTTTCACTACTTTTGGTTTGTTCTGTGTCGTGTTTGTGTCTCCTCTCAATTGCTGTGTTTATTGCAGTTCTGAGTGTTGTTGGGTCGGTTTTGGAATTGGATTACATTGTTATGGTATTGCTGTGTATTGTTTTGTTGGGTTGATTAATTAAAAAAACAAAAAAACAATTATTAATAAAAATAAAATAAAAAAAATAGATTTTTTAAAAATGAGAATCGATTCTGAATCGCACAAAGTGAGAATTGCGATTCGAATTCGAATCTATTTTTTCCCACACCCCTAATATATATATATATATATATATATATATATATATATATATATATATATATATATATATATATATATATATATATATATATATATATATATATATATATATATATATATATATATATACATATATATATATATATATATATATATATATATATATATATATATATATATATATATAAATATATATATATATATATATATATATATATATATATATATATATATATATATATATATATATATATATATATATATATATATATATATATATATATATATAAATATATATATATATATATATATACACAGCCCGGCCCCTGATATAGACTGAGTTTCGTTTTCAACATGTTCTGCTGGTGGTGTGCCCCTGGATTTTTTCAATGAAAAAAATGTGCCTTGGCTCAAAAAAGGTTGAAAAACGCTGGTATAATTAATAGTGGATTCACTATGATGCTCCTGCCAGTCACACACTGGGTCATTGACAGGTGTGGACAAACACAGATCACTAGTATTAAAGCTACAGACACACACGACTTCACATTGCCAGTAGTGCTTATGAAAAGCAATTTTAAACCGGTACTAACATTTTGAGCAACACACTTTGAATTATAGATGTGACGTTTGTGCATGAACAGTCTTTTGAACAGCTCTTCTAAGTGAAGGATGAGAATTGATTCGCAGTTGTGAAATTGAGTTAAGAGTAAAAAAACGAAATGTAGCAGCATTTTGATTAATTTTTAAATTTTTTGTTTTCAATAGGAGGGTTAAATGTGACGTCACATCCGTTTTTCTTCTTCGTGGCTTAACTCACACGATGAGTGTAGAGTTGGAGCTAAAAATGCCGTATTGCTGTTCTGTTCTTGGGTGTTCCAGTCGTTCAAATAGAGAGACAGGAAAAAGCTTTCATAGAGTCCCGAAAGAAGTGGTTCTTAAAGGTAATACAGTTAGAAGAAAAACGAAAGTGAGTCGAAGGAAATGGCTCTTAAAAATATCACTTTTATTATCTTGTGGAATACAATTGGATCGCTTGGGTTTGCAGGGATCACTTTGTAAAAAGTTTGAACATTTGATTTGTTTGAAAAACTTTCTGTCATGCAATTGAGTTTGTTCTCTACTATATTAGTAGTGTCTGAAAGCAAATCTAAACATCAGGAAAGGACAAGAGACCACATACAGGACTGTCTCAGAAAATTAGAATATTGTGATAAAGTTCTTTATTTTCTGTAATGCATTTAAAAAAACTAAAATGTCATACATTCTGGATTCATTACACATCAACTGCAAATATTCAAATATTGCAAGCCTTTTATTATTTTAATATTGCTGATTATGGCATACAGCTTAAGAAAACTAAAAAATGCCGTCGTCACGTTATGCCATTGCTGGTTTACGAGCAGACGAGCATGTTCGGCAGCGCACATTCACAGAATAGTTAGAAGCAGACACAGTGTGTAGACAGAAGAGGGAGAACGGATGCATTTTGGCTTAAAAACTAATGATAAAGGTGAAGTTATAACACTGAAGGTTTCTTATTGTATCCCATTGGGTTGATTTTTTTCTTGCCCTGATGTGGGATCTGAGCCGAGGATGTCTTTCTGGCTTGTGCAGCCCTTTGAGACACTCGTGATTTAGGGCTATATAAATAAACTTTGATTGATTGAAAACTAATGTAAAGTATCAAACAACAGAAGAATAAGTGATTATTAAATTTTAACAGAAGTGTAGATAGAACATGTTGAAACAAAAAATAAACAGACTAACAGTAAATGAACATGTAGATTAATAAATAATGTCCTTAATAATTTTGGACAAAATAATAGAATGGACAATGACACAATATGTTACTGCATTTGTCAGCAGACTAATTAGGAGCATTTGTTTGTTTACTTACTACTAAAAGCCAAGTTGTCTTGTATGTTCACTATTTTATTTAAGGACAATTTTGCAATAAGAAACATATGTTTAACGTACCCTAAGATTTTTTTGTTAAAATAAAGCCAATAATGCAATTTTGTGTGGTCCGCTTTATTTAGAAAAGTATCGAAAAATACCGACACGTTTTAGAAATAATTTTAGTAGCCTACCGTTACCGGTACGAAAATATTGGTTTTGGGACAACACTAAGCTCTATCTATTGCTCTATTACTGCAATGCATGGCTAAAAAATGAACGCAAGAATAAGAGAAACATACAGGAGTGATCTCGTCATGTACCTCTCAGCGTGCCCTATTTGACCACATTGACGACTCCTGAATTACGACTGTCAAGTTGAGTGCAGAGCTGATGTCAAATTGGCCCTGGAGCTTGAGCTGGGTCATGGTGTGCAGAGCACCAGAAGAGCTTATAGCCCAGCAACCTAACTGTCGCCCCCTCAAACTAGAGAGCTGCTTCCAAAGTAATTCTTCCACACAGACTCATTCATCCACCCACCACATGCAGCGTTTCCCAGTCAGCAGACTGAGAGGAGGTGTGAATCAGCACTTTGCTTGGCCCTGCTTGGCCCATTACACATTGTTTAGTTTTTTTTGTTTCATTTTTAGTTCACAAGTTCCTCTAGTAAATAAGTTTTTAGCAAATAATTATGGAATCCTTTCATAGGCACATATGCCTACTGATGCTGCAGTTCACAAGTCCACCAGCAGGGGACAGAAGAGGCTTTTAGATTTGTGTGCGTCCTCTGATCCAAGAACCCACTGTTTCTACAGCTGCTTAGCAACATCACAGAGTGCAGAAATCCTGAAGGTTCAAAGCATGAATCACCAACACAAAGCCATGGTCAGCAGCGTGAAACATCATCTGGCCGGCGGAGAAGAAGGTACCGCCAGCTAACGCGGTGACACTGAACTATCGCCTCACTTCGTCGTCAGAACGTTAACATGAAGCTCGGCTTCCACAAAGATTGACAGCATTGTGGAAATAAAAAGGTGGGACACAAACAGGCCAGCACGACATACTTTTGTCATCCTCTGTAGGTGACCACCAATCAGCTGTTGGGGGGGGAAGCAGCAGGAATGGGGGTGTTTTTTTGCTTATCAACATACCCAAAAAGCTTGATTCGAAAGCAGCTAATTGCATCTAATGCAGGGGTGTCAAACTCATTCTAGATCGGGAGCCACATGGAGAACAATCTACTCCCAAGTGGACACGTTTATAATCATTGCATGATGTATGTTCAAATGTTTCAGCATATTGCTCGCATGTCCTCATCTTGATGAACTAGCAGCCTTATAATTATTACAAGTAGCGCTGTTGCCATCTTTTCTTGTAAAATGTAGTCAACTGAAGAGCGCTTGTTGCTCTAGGGCTCCGCCATTTTGAGATCTGACGTTACTATGCAACGTCATACCCACCCGAAAGGATCGATAAGAGAACCATTTGAATTAATGGCAAGCGATTCCAAAGAATTGATACCCTGGAAACTGGTTCTGAACAAGTACTGGTTTTCGATTCCCATTCTTAGACTCCGGTTAACATAACATGCATGTTTTTAGATCGTGGAAGGAAACCAAACAAACCCATACTTGCCAACCCTACTGAATCTTCCGGTAGACTCCCGAATTTCAGTGCCTCTCCCGAAAATCTCCCGGGACAACCATTCTCCCAAATTTCTCCCGATTTTCAGCCAGACTTAAGGCACACCCCTTCCAGGTCCGTGCGGACCTGAGTGAGGACAGCCTGTCGTCACGTCTGCTCTTTACTTCATACTTCAGAACCGATTCCCACACTTGCCGTCAGGGTGCGCAATACAACGTAAACCGTTGGCCAACCAAAAAGTTACGTTTTGGTTGGCCAATAGTTCACGTTGTATTGCGCACCCTGACGGCAAGTGTGGGAGTCGGTTCTGAAGTATGAAGTAAAGAGACGTAACTTCATCACCTTGCCTGGTTATTGACTCCAACCCAGAATATTACACTGCACATACCTATGCTCCTTCAAAGGCTGTGCTACTGGCTGCAAAGCATTGCACTTTCAAATACAACAATGAGTAGAGAGGAGTGTTATGTGTGTATATGTGTAAATAAATTAACACTGAAATTCAAGTATTTATTTTATTTATATGTATATATATATAATAAAATACATATTTATATATAGCTAGAATTCACTGAAAGTCAAGTATTTATTTTATTTATATATATATATATATATATATATATATATATATATATATATATATATATATATATATATATATATATATATATATATATTTATATATATATCTTAACCCCGCCCCATGTCCCCCCGCCCCCCACCCCGACCCCGCCCACCCCCCTCCAAATCTCCCGAATTTGGAGGTCTCAAGGTTGGCAAGTATGAACAAACCAGAGAAAACTCGTACAAACAAACAAGCTAATTACATATCCTGCCACTCTGTCCTTGGGCAAGACATTTGTTACTTTTCGGCATAGTGTGATGTTTGCGTTTCCAAAGATGTCGAAGACATCAAGTCGCTTGCAGGTAAGATAATGATTTAATTCCAAGAAGCAATGCAAAATAAAATAAAATAGGTGCAATCTTAGTATGGCATGAACCTCGAGAGTAGCTCAAGGCTTAGTTAGCATAGCGTGACAAATAACATGAAAAGTAGGTCACTAGCAAAATGCTCATAGAACATACGTTAAACAGTCGCGTTTACCAAATGCCAAACCTGCGCCGGGTGAACGGCGACACTATATGACTAAAACAGCTGGTGGGGACACTAATCACTAAACAAAGGCAGGTGCGTCAACTCAGCGCACCTACAAACAAGAAAGTAAACAAAACAAGCCAAATGGTGCTAGGAACTAAACCAGACGAAAACATAGGAAAAGGCTACCAAACATAAACTAAGACATGACCGGGGCAATGAATCATGACACTTCATCCACCTTGCTCCCAGTGCCGTTCTGTTGTAGGAATGTTTGGTGGTGGTCATAGAGGCCGTAGGCGCAAATCGGCAGCCTTGATTCTGTCAGTCTACCCCAGGGTAGCTGTGGTTACAAATGTAGCTTACCACCACCAACGTGTGAATGCATAATGGGTTCTCAGTGTAACATGTGCTATATAAATCTATTCCATTATTATTATTACGTGTGGTTCTTGCCACTTTTAGCCGCCTTTGATGCCATTGTTGCGTCCTCTTTGGCTTGGAAGACACACTAAGAGAAAAAGGAAGGTAAGCCGCTAGTGTTCTAATTTGCGTCCTCTTCTACTGATGTTTTCCAGCTTGAATTTGACCAGATGCTTGAGGAAATGCTGTCAGAGCATGAGGAAACACAGTCTATACATTTTCATATTAATTTTTTTTGCTCATAATGTTAACCATATCAGTTTTGAAATACTCATGGACCAGGGCAACAGAAACATGCAGCCATTGCCTCTAGGTAATGTTACAATTTTCCATAACAGCAAAGCGGGAGAAAGGTGCTAAAAAGTAGAGTAAGTCTCCACTCAAAATGTTTGCTCGATGCAAATTTTTATTGGATTTGCCATTGACATTAACATTAGCAATTTTACCTCGCGATTGCAACACCTCCAAATGTGGTATTTAAAACTACAACTAAGATGCATGTTACAATCAATCGACTGGTGTGTAATAAATAAATAAAAACACTTTGTAGGGCTCAGCAAAAGAAAAGACTAGCACATTCAATTTATTGGCAAAGACTACTTCCTGCCTTAGGCAAGACATTGTAGTCCATACACTGCTGCCATCCAACATCTTGCAATTGCAACTGCATACAAAGTCTACTATATAATATTTGCAAATGAGACACAAAATAATTGGACAGCAAAGCTCAGTGTTAAATTTTAAATGGAAAAAAATATAGATCTATTTCAATTTTAACAATTAACATTTATAAACATATTTCAACAAACATAAAATTACAAAAAATTGGTACCGAGGTGTGCCGGTATTGATTCCCAGGTACCATGAAGGGGTACCTATCAGGGTAAGTAAGTAAAAGGTTTTTTTTTCAGTACAATTAGCTATCTAACGAACTGATTACAATCATGGGAAATGACTAACAGTTTTTTGAGCAAAACATATAAATGAAGAACTTGGCCCTTGAAAGGGGGATTTAATTCAGTTGCTCAGTGATAGCAGAAACAAGACATATACTAATATCAGCAACACTGAGTTTCCACTCTTCTACATTTTCTCTTGGCGACCTCCAAAAGAAAACTCCATGGCAACGGACTAGGCTCAAGAGGAAGCGTGGCTTGACATTTTATCATGTCAAAGTCGATGCATTTCCTGAAAGAACTTGATTGTTTCAACCACGATCTAACCGCTTATTGACTGAATAATTGATTATTTTTGTGGGCTTAATATACCAGCAGAGTCAAGGAAAGGAAGGAAGTTTTTACCGTAAATCATTTGGGCTTTTGTTTTTCTCAAAGAGTAAGAAACGCTTGTCCGTTTTCCTACCAGAAGGATTTTGAAATATTGTAAAACATACCTGCGTATCGGGTAGTACCTCGTTTTTTTTGTTATTAATCCTGTTACGAGTGTAGCAGAGCTAGGTCTTGACCCCAAGATGCAGAGACGGCAGGTGAAGTGCAGGTAAAAATGTATTACCATACATTACATTAACAAAGGAAGTGCACAAAAAGACACAAATAGATAAAGGGTGCATAGGGAAAACTATACTGCAACATGCAAAACAATGATGCAGCCCTATGCAGAAGACAGAACTGGCATATAAAGCATCAATCAGGACACACCTGCTCCTGGTTGCCAATCAGGAACAGGTAAGGAAGCCAGTATTCAGACTGGAGAATATGTGGCAAGATGAAACACACAGAAAGTGGAACTGAAAATGAGAGCACTGGAAAGAAAACCATACAAAACACAAGTACATAAATAAACATACAGCAAACTTGCCATGACACGCCAAACAGTTAGATGAAGATCTAATCGACTAACGACTACCCACTGTGCTAAATACAGTCTGGAAATAAAAAATGTTGTCGAGTGCAAATATTTATCGCCGGTGTTCTGGCAATATGTGCCTACCATTTAAATCTGTGCAGCCCCTGAATCTGTGCATGTAATTGAAATGTAATTGTGCATTTAAGGACTCTTTAATCTGAGTACAATCGTTCAACTAAATAATGCTATATTTTAATATTTTACCGTTTATTATACATGTTTCAAACTACAAACCATTGTATGTATGATTAGGTCAAGCGGAGTTGTCCATTTGACGATGTGGCTGTTTTTTATTACCCACAAAAAACACCAAAAATGAAAAAATAAAGCTAAAGGCTTCATTTAAAGCTGGGATGTCAAACTCATTTTATTTCAGGGGCCGCATGAAGCACCATCTATTCCCACGACAACTTAGATTGTTTTTTTTGTTTTACTTTGGCCCAAAATAGAACAACCACATTCTGAAAATGTACATATCACGAATAATCCTCTTGACAAAACACTTAAAGTTAGTTGAAAATTCTGAGGAAAAATTGGTGCAGTTTGGAAAACACCTTGACGAACACAATGAACTTAAAATTAATCTCAATGTATCTACAGAGCTATTACACTTTAAGTCACAGCCCATTTAGGATTGAACCAAAACAAAATAAACTATTCTATGTATCAACTACCTCATTTGTCATTCCTACATACTAAACCATACAAACTGAGGTGGAAGCTTTTTAAGAGGGTTTAGTTGCTCCGTGCCTTCGAGGGATCACTGTGTATTGATTGAAAAATAAAAGCCTTGCAATTTGTGAACAATTTCAACAAACCAATAATAAAAACTTAACATATTGACAGTATTGCAGTAAATCACACACTGTTCACTTTCTTTAAATTTGCACAGAAGACAATAATTTGCACATTACTATCTCAATGTGCAGTGTCTCATGCAGCATTTTAAGTCGGGTTACCAATTGTTTATTTTACTCCTGTTTGATTTACGTTGGGTCGAAGGGGAGGAGTCGCAGCACCGTTTTACCGTGTACCTCTTGCTTGGTATACTTGCTCGCCCCAGTATAAACTATTTGCTTGCCTAACAGAATTGCTATTGCGACATCCAGTGGACACATTCATAACAGCAGTTTCTTAAATTAATAATTCCATTTTACACTTCTCCTCTCGTGGGCCGGATTGAACTTGTTTGACATGCACTTAAAAAGCACAATGAAATTTGTTTTCTGTACAACCTGACACACAGTATATGTTGGTAAACAGAAAAAGAAGACATAGAAAAAAGGTAAACATTAGGGGAATGTGGGGGGCGGGGGGGGGGGGGGGGGGGGTAACACTTCGATAACACTTTAGTATGGGGAACATATTGTAAGTAACAAATACTTAATTTAGAGTTATTTGGACACTAGGCGAACATATTCTAAGTACCTTAACCCAAATCCTAACCCTAACCCTAACCTTATTGAGGGAAGACTCTTAGTTAATGGCTTACTGGTTGTATAATAGGGCCATGCAGAAAAAGGCATTAATATGTACTTAATAATGACTCATTAAGAGGCAATATGTTACTAATTTGCATGTTAATAAGAAACTAATTAATGGTGAATATGTTCCCCATACTAAAGTATTACCAACACTTCAAGCAACATAAGCACATATGAGCACATTACAACAACAATTATGTAATAATAAACATATGAAATGGTTTTACTAATTATAAACAAAAACAAAAATATGTGTCTTTAAATATATGCCTTTTCATTAGACTATTTCCCTACAAATTACATGATGAGGTCACATTTATGGCCCTTCCCCCAACGCACCAACAATATATTGTACATAACATAATTAATAATTGTGATTAATTATCGGGATTTCACGCCATCCCCAATTACATTTGATAGGGTTTCTCACTGTCTTTATAGAAGTGCTGGCACTCGCAACTTTATTTTGCCCCATGGTGGATTATTTCACAGCCGTACTCAATACAAAAGTAGCAAAATGACAAGAATGACTCACTAACTCATTATGTTATTTGTTTTGCAGTTTGATATGCGGGCAAACAAACTAATTTGATAGCCAGAATGTTTGGTCACACATTAATTGAGACCAGGACATTTTAGCAAATATTAGCTCCCTAAGTTTTCTGCATCGTAGTAGATGTTCCAGTATGATTTAATATGTCACCTTTAATGTCCTGGTTGGATAAAGCAACACTCAATGAAAGTATGAATGTATTAATATGCAAACATAGAACAGAAACCACCATTCAAACTGCTCTTGGACCACTTTTCTTTTCCTTTACTCCACAGGAGCAGCCATCAATTCCTGACCCATGTTAATGCACCCTTTCAATATTTGATGTTGTTATATGGAGTGCTGACAATTGAACACGGAAACGAAAGGCACATTTGGTGGGGCTGCTTCAGTGGCTCTGTATCCTTCTGCCGAACAGAGGTATGCACTCGGGTCGGGAAAGAGTCAACCTTTGCAAAGAAAGCAAATTCAGACATTTGATTCAGAGGTATCCAAACTTTTCCCACCAACAGCCACATACTGAAAAGTCAAAAGTATGCGAGGGTCAATTTGATATATATATATATATATATATATATATATATATATATATATATATATATATATATATATATATATATATATATATATATATATATATATATATATATTGTGGAGTTGAAACTCAGTGTGAATGAAGTGTCCCTGCCCTGGAAGTAAGGAGCTGTCTCCTCCTTAATCTTACTCCTTGGTGAAGTACCAGAAAGAACTACATTTCCCAGAACACCAAGGTCAAGATGGCCACCAATTGGCTGATTCAAGGCAGCTGTTAAGGAATGGTGGTGCTGTCTCATTTCATGCAAGCAAGCAGAGCGGCAAGACGCAAAAATCTACAAGATCCATCTTTAAAAGACTTCCAACACACCAATGGTCGGTGAATATACCCACTTTGCAATATGCTGAAATGCTTATTTGTTAAAACTCACCTTGACATGTTGGTTTACTTACCTGTCTTAAATTGTTTTTAGTTTGAACCACAGCAAATTTACTCCAACCTTGAGCATTGATTGCATCTGGGTATTTTCTTACTGTTTGATAATTAAAAAGCTTGAGTTAATTGAATTGTTAAATAAGCTCAATTTAAAGGGATAAAAAGTCAAAGATTATGGTTCAAAGTTAAAAGTAATAAAGATAAAAGCAAAGTTGAAGGATAAAAATGTTAAAACTTTTGCTTAAAGTTAAGCTAATTATACTTACCTTTATACTTACCTTACTAATTAAGCTACCTTATTAATTAAGCTAATTATACTTACCTTTTACTTACCTTTACTCCGTTTGGTGGATTTACTCAGTTCCATCATGGTAATGAATTTACATGATTGATTACTTAATTGCATGATTAGTTAAATGATTAATTGAGTGAACGATTAAGTAATTAAACGATTGATTGATTAAATTAAATGATCAATTAATTTTGACTTCTTTAAAGTGACTAAAACTACTTTTCTGATTTACTTGTTTCATTTTACTGAAACTGGTTAATCTGACAGTGCATTCACATGCATTTAATCTAAGTGTCTAGAGTCCTTTTGAAAAGTAATGTTAGATAATTCAAAAGTTTAAACAATGGTATTTAAAAGTTTGCAAATTTAACTTTAAAAATAATACCTGTTTGAGTCAGTTGAATTTGAACCTTTTTGTAAATACCTGTACATATATTGTTTTTCCATTGTTAACACTTGTGTTCGAAGGTTAACAACCTGATTGAATGAAGACCAAAAAGAAACCAACAAAGCCAAAAAGTTGGATAAATAAAGTTGATCAATTGGAAATCCGAGTTGTCCTGGTGTCCTTTACGGAGTCAATAAGTGGAACTTGACAGTTGTTAACCACGGACCAGCCCTGGACAGTGAAGATCAAAGGCCTCAAGACCCAGGGGAGCTGTGGACGCCGGAGAAAACGGGATAAAGATGGCCGAAGAGGTATTGGGGAAGACTGCTGTGATCCTCAAGCAGGAGAGGACGACAGCCAAGAGGAACCTGACCAGAGTGGCCAACCTGATCTCCAGAGGAGCAGGCACCATGCTGCAATCCGAACTAAAAGAGGAGTTTGCCAAGTTTGCCGACCGTTTCACATCACTGCTGGATGCCAACGAGGACTTCAAGATTGGCCTGGAGGCTGACGTCAAGAAGGATGACCCAGATGGGGAGCTCGAGAAACAGCGGGAGGATGACATCCGAGCAACTATAAAAGATGCCGAAGATAAGATGGCAGAAATCAAGGACATTGTCCAGACCAACCTGTGGGGAAGATACGGGAAGACTGAGCTGAAGGCAGCGATTTCCGAGGCAGAGGACGCCATTCAAAGGGCTGAAAATGTAGCAGTTGAAAGCAACAACGTGGAAGGCTATGACGTTTACCTCACCCTGCTGAATGAGACGGTGAGTGTTACCATCCATACCATGGCCCATTGGGAGAAATGGATCCCTCAGCACTTAAAGGACGAGATGGATGACAAACTAACACAAGTGAAAGCAGCTCACTACAGGCTCAAGTTGAGGAAAGCTGAATTCGCCACATCCAGGAGGCTGGCTGATCAAGGTGCAGGAGGACGACCTGGCCAACCAACACATCCCATTGTGAGGATAAAGCCTACATCCCTACCAGTCTTCCATGGGAGCAAAATAGACTTTCACAGGTGGAAGAAGGATTGGGAGAGCCTCCAGAAACAAGGGGAGCCGACTGGATCACCAGAGGTAAAGAAGATCCAGCTGTTGGAGAGCGTCAGTGATTCCATTGCCAAGGAACTAAGACTGTCCACCTACACCACAGCAACAGATATCTTCAGGGTCCTCGAAAACAGGTACGGCAACAAATCAACGATCACAGTCGAAATCTTGGAAACGCTGGACAAGATGGCACAAGTCAAGGGGAACCAGCCCAGGAAGGTCATTGACCTAATACAAGCTGTGGAGAAGGCCCTGGCTGACCTGACGGAGCTAGGAAACTCTGGAGCCATCAGAAACCCCCTCGTCATCAGGTCGATTGAAAGCAAGTTACCAGATTTCATAAAAAGAGACTGGCTGATGTATATGGTTGAGCCCACCAACCGTGTAACCCCAGACAACCATTTTGATATGCTCCTAAAGTTCCTAAAGAGCCAGGAGGAAATACTGGAACGACTCGAGCAACTAAAGCTGGTGGACAAAGCGGAAGAAGCAGACAGGAAGAAGCCAGAAAGAAAGTTTGCATCTACCAGGGCTACGAGTAAAGATGGTGACGAGGTCTGTGGCATTTGTGGTGGTGGTGGGCACACCAACAAGATCTACTTTTGCAAGAAGTTTAAAGGCTTGAAGCTACATGAGAAGAAAATGGCCCTGAAGAAGCTGGGAGCGTGCAGGAAGTGTCTTGGGTATCACGACGCAGGTGGCTACTGCAGAGACACCTTCCTATGCGGAAACCAAGACTGCAAAAGGGCAAGCGGCACACCTGACCACCACTACTTCCTATGCCCAACAGCAGAGGCCAGAAGAGAAGGAAGCAAAGGTGCAAAAGGAGGAAAAGAAGGAAAAGGTAAATTCACTGAGGAACAGGAGGCCTTCTTGTCACAACTTGCCCCAGAACTGGCAGAGAAGGGCAGAAAGGCATTCTCAAACCGAGCCTCAATGACTCTCAAATCAGCGGGCCAGTCTGAACTGCTGAAGGAAACTGGGCTGGCTGAGTTACCAGTGATGATGATGTTGATGATGGTCACAGCTAACGCAGGTCAGAAGATTGGCACACTTATAGACCTGGCATCCGACACAAATTACATCACTCACAAAGCTGCCGAAAGACTTGGCCTGAGAAGTGAAGACATAGCGCTGGTCGTACATGGAGTTGGAGGCATGACAATTAAAGTCAGGACGAAAAGGTACCTCCTGAAGGTCCGAGTCAAGACTCCCAAGGGGACTGAGCGAGCACATCAACTGGTCTGCTATGGCCTGGAGCAAATTGCAAAGGTCCATCAAGCAACTGAACCCGAAAAGTTGAAAAGCTTCTTCCCAGATGTCCAGCTTGAGGAGTTAGAAAGACCAGAGGAAGTCGAGCTCCTCATAAGCCATCGCGAGGGACGACTCGCACCCCAAAGACTAAAAGTCATCGGTGACCTTGTCCTATGGGAGAGCCCCCTGGGCAAAACAGTCGGTGGAGCACACCCTGACTTGCTCGAAGAAGTGGAGGTGGCAGCATATGAGTCAAGAACCCACTTTGCCCGCTCCATGAGAACCGCTGCTGTCCGATACCAAGAGATCACAGTCCCAGCGTCTGAGCCAGGCCGGCTACAGCAGGACGATGTGGCCCACGCAACTACATCTGCCAGTAACCGTGAATTTCTTGATTGGTGGCACTGGGACAGCATCGGAGCTGCATGTGAGCCGAAATGTGGAAGCTGCCGGTGTGGAAACTGTCCTCCAGGAGGAAAGGACATGACCCTGGCGGAGGAGAGGGAGTTTGAGATCATTAAAGGAGGACTCACCTACAAGATGGAGGACTCTCACTCCTCAACTCCACACTGGGATGCCAAATATCCCTGGACTGAAAATCCAGCCTCTCTCCCCAACAACAAAAGAGCAGTCCAAGCTTGCTTCTTGAGAATGGAAAAGCAACTGAGCAAAGACCCAGACTGGAAAGTTGCATATTCCACCCAGATCCATGAAATGGTCCAAAGAGGCGCAGCCATAAAACTCACCAATGAAGTCATGGAGAAGTGGAAAGGACCAGTTTGGTATGTCAGCCACTTGGTGGCGCCAAATCCCCATTCAGTGACTACACCAGTTCGTATTGTCTGGAACAGCAGCCAAAAATACAACAGAGTGAGCATGAATGATCTTCTCCTAAAAGGACCAGATGTTCTCAACCCCATCAGAGCTGTCCTGCTCCGATTCAGAGAAGGAGTGAACGCAGCTCTGGGCGACATCAGAAAGATGTATAACTCTGTCTGGTTGGAAGAGCGAGAGATGCATCTGCACAGGTTCCTGTGGAGAGACAGCCCAGAAGAGGAAATCAGTGAGTATGCCGTCACCAGAGTCAATATGGGCGACAAAGCTGCTGGCTGCATTGCTCAATTGGCCATGAGGGAAACTGCAAGTCTGCCCAACTTCACTCACCTGCAGGATGAACGCAGAGTCATTGAAGAAGACAGCTACGTGGATGACCTGTTGACCTCCCACAATGACCTGAACAGACTTGACCAAATCACAGCTGGAGTTGAAGAGGTCCTAAAGGCTAGAGGCTTCTTCCTCAAACCATGGGTCAGGTCAGGGCAAAGTGGGAGGAAAGAAACTGAAGCGGATGTCCTGAAGCCAGAGCAAGGAAACACCTTGATTCTTCCAAACCAAATAAGAGAAGGAGAGAACAAAGCCCTGGGCATCGGCTACCAGGTGGACAAAGACAAACTGTACATGCTGACGGCGGTTAACTTTTCCAATAGGAAGAAAAAGATGAGAGTTGGCAAAGATCTTCTTGAAGAGGAGGTGAGAGCTGAAACGCCTAACCCACTGACGAGGAGAGCTCTCCTAAGCCAAGTTGCTGCACTGTACGACCCAATCGGCCTAGTTGCACCGGTCAAGCAGAAGGGAGCAATTCTCGTCCGTAAAGCATTCCAAGAAGGAGGGGGTGGCAAGCTGACCCAAGAAACCTGGGATCAACCTCTTTCAGAAAGACTCAGGGAAGAAGCCATACAGCTCTTCGAGGAATATGCCCAGCTTGGACAGGTGAAATTCCACAGGAGCCTCACACCGCCCGACTGGAAAGGGAAACCCTACGGCATCACATTTTCTGACGGAAGTGACAAAACCTATGGTGCTGTGATGTACGTCAGATGGGAGACAAGTCACGGAACTGAAGTTCGATTCGTGGAAGCAAAGGCCAAACTGACACCCCTGGACCAAAAGGGAGATGCTGTAAAAGCAGAAATCTGTGGCGCAGTCTTTGCTGCCAGAATTCGGAAGTACGTGGAGAAACATGCCCGTATGAAGATTGAGAAATGGTTCCACCTACTGGACAGTCAAACAGTCCTCGGGGCCATCCAACGAGAATCATACGGATACCAAACCTTCTTCGCCAACAGAGTGGGCGAAATCCAGATGTCCGGGCCAGTGCAAGACTGGTGGTGGATCAGAGGAGATCTGAACATTGCTGACTTAATAACAAGAGGAGGCAATCCCAAAGACTTAAATGAGGAATCCACATGGCAAAATGGACCAGAGTTCCTGAAGTGGCCAGTGGAGGAGTGGCCTATTCAGTCAGCTGGAGAAGTTGCAGCCCAGGCCAGGGAGAGTGTAAACAAGCTTCAAAGAAAGGCATTCTCTGCTGCACTGACCAGAGCTCAAGCTAAGATGAGTCGGCAAAAAGAAGACCCACTGGCCACTCCGGAAAAGGAAAGTCCCTGTGAAGAATCGAAACCTATTATGCCAAGAAGAAAACCCACTAGCTGGGTGAAACATCTTGTGGATGTAAAAAGGTTCAGTAGCCTGACAAAACTGATCAGAGTTGTTGCCTGGACACGACGAGCTGCCGAGCAGTGGCTGAAGAGGAGGTCGAACCCAGGACAACCAAAGTGGGAGGCAACACCCAAGCAGGCTGGATTGGCTGGCACTGAACTAGAAGGTGCACGTGAAGACGTCTTCCTCGCAGCTCAAGAAGGTGTAACATTCCCAGTCACTACTCTGAGCAGATTGGCAGTATTCAAAGATGTGAAAACTGGACTCCTCGTTTGTGCAGGGAGGATCCAGATATTTAACGAAGATGAGACAGCCGTGCCAGTCTTGCCATTTGAAGCATGGGTGTCAACATTGCTGGCACAAGAATCCCATGACGCTAACCACGAGGGGGTAGCAGGAACCCTTCTACGGATGAGGAAGACAGCGTGGATAATAAAGGGCCGGAGAATTGCCAAGAAAGTAGTTGACAGCTGCATAGTTTGCAGAAAGAACAGAGTAAAGAAGTGTCAACAAATCATGGCAGACTTACCTCCAGAGCGAACCACCCCAGCTGCTCCTTTTGAATTCACAACCATGGACCTATTCGGCCCTTATGAAGTGAAGGATGAAGTCAAGGAAAGAACCAGACTGAAAGTGTGGGGAATCGTCTTCAGTTGCATGGCCTCCCGTGCCATACACACTGAACTAGTGAGTGACCAGTCATCCCAAGGCTTCCTCCTCGCCTATCAGAGGTTCACGTCACTCAGAGGACATCCCAGGAAGCTCTGGTCAGACCCCGGCACAAATTTTGTGGGCGCCAAACCTGCTCTGGAACAGCTGTACACATTCCTTGACCGACTGGACAAGTCTCAAGTCGAAGACATGGCTGCCAACCATGGAACAGAATGGTCCTGGAAGATCCACCCTGCGGATTCTCCCCACAGAAATGGTGCTGCAGAAGCGGCTGTCAGAGTGGTCAAACGGGCCCTGACCAATGTCGGCGGAGATGGTGTCTTCACCTGGGGTGAATTTCAAACCTTCCTCTACATGGCTGCCAACCTTGCAAATGAGCGACCAATCGATGCAAGAACTCAAAGCAGGGAAGACTGTGTGGAATACATCACCCCGAACTCTCTGCTCCTAGGGCGTGCCAACCCTAAGGGAGATCCTGGAGACTTCCAGTTTGATCGCTATCCTTATAAAAGACTGCAAGTAATTCAAGCTGAAGTCACCAAATTCTGGAAGAAATGGAGCCAACTAGCTGGACCCAACCTCTTCATAAGAAACAAATGGCACACCAAAGAGCGAAATGTTTCTGTCGGAGATGTGGTCTGGTTGGCTGACCAAAATGCCCTGAGAGGACAGTACAAGCTGGCCAGAGTAGTCAGAGCCAATACGGACAGCAAAGGCATCGTAAGAGACGTGCTTGTGAGGACCTTTCCCAGCTATCCTGTCCCCATCAAGAAGACAAGCGACAAAGAAAAACCGACCACGAAAACCAAGAGGCTCAGACATCAAATCCCAGCAACAATCCTGCATAGGGATGTCAGACGCCTCATCATTCTAATTCCCATTGAAGAACAAAGGAAAGAAGGACCTGTGTGACCCCATTGGGTTTTGAAAACCATGAGGGCCAAGTGGGAGGTGTGGAGTTGAAACTCAGTGTGAATGAAGTGTCCCTGCCCTGGAAGTAAGGAGCTGTCTCCTCCTTAATCTTACTCCTTGGTGAAGTACCAGAAAGAACTACATTTCCCAGAACACCAAGGTCAAGATGGCCACCAATTGGCTGATTCAAGGCAGCTGTTAAGGAATGGTGGTGCTGTCTCATTTCATGCAAGCAAGCAGAGCGGCAAGACGCAAAAATCTACAAGATCCATCTTTAAAAGACTTCCAACACACCAATGGTCGGTGAATATACCCACTTTGCAATATGCTGAAATGCTTATTTGTTAAAACTCACCTTGACATGTTGGTTTACTTACCTGTCTTAAATTGTTTTTAGTTTGAACCACAGCAAATTTACTCCAACCTTGAGCATTGATTGCATCTGGGTATTTTCTTACTGTTTGATAATTAAAAAGCTTGAGTTAATTGAATTGTTAAATAAGCTCAATTTAAAGGGATAAAAAGTCAAAGATTATGGTTCAAAGTTAAAAGTAATAAAGATAAAAGCAAAGTTGAAGGATAAAAATGTTAAAACTTTTGCTTAAAGTTAAGCTAATTATACTTACCTTTATACTTACCTTACTAATTAAGCTACCTTATTAATTAAGCTAATTATACTTACCTTTTACTTACCTTTACTCCGTTTGGTGGATTTACTCAGTTCCATCATGGTAATGTATTTACATGATTGATTACTTAATTGCATGATTAGTTAAATGATTAATTGAGTGAACGATTAAGTAATTAAACGATTGATTGATTAAATTAAATGATCAATTAATTTTGACTTCTTTAAAGTGACTAAAACTACTTTTCTGATTTACTTGTTTCATTTTACTGAAACTGGTTAATCTGACAGTGCATTCACATGCATTTAATCTAAGTGTCTAGAGTCCTTTTGAAAAGTAATGTTAGATAATTCAAAAGTTTAAACAATGGTATTTAAAAGTTTGCAAATTTAACTTTAAAAATAATACCTGTTTGAGTCAGTTGAATTTGAACCTTTTTGTAAATACCTGTACATATATTGTTTTTCCATTGTTAACACTTGTGTTCGAAGGTTAACAACCTGATTGAATGAAGACCAAAAAGAAACCAACAAAGCCAAAAAGTTGGATAAATAAAGTTGATCAATTGGAAATCCGAGTTGTCCTGGTGTCCTTTACGGAGTCAATAAGTGGAACTTGACATATATATATTTTTTTTGTGCTAAAAACTGACATATATTTAAAGACAAAACTTTGTGTCAGCTTTGTGTTATGGGTGACTAACTATATAACTAAAGTATCAATATTTCAGCTTTTTCTCATTACATTATGTCTCTTTGTTTCCTTATATTTTTACTATGTTTTACCCCTGATAATATGTTGAGGGGCCCTCCAGTAACAATACAATAATATTAATAATAATTATAATTAAAGCTGCAAGCAGCATTGGTCGGGTCCGCCTTCTGGCAGGTGCTAGTCCTAGGTGTCCAATACTTTTGTCCAGAGGTAGTCCTGAGTGAGACCTACATAGAGGTTTTTGTTTCGTGTCTCTACGATATTGGTACTGGGAGTTAGAGGAAGTTGTGTCTGAGTTCACATTGTCATTATAGGCTATTGTGTGTATTGAGGCCAAAGAAGGTCTAATTGCATTTTCGTTGTCATTTTTGGCACCGTAGCAACTTTAGTGCTGCGGGTCTTTGAAGGCTCGTAAAATCAAAACGGTAGCACTAAATAAAACGCCGTCGTCAACTTTTAATCAGAAGGGTTCAATCTCTCTCCTGTAGCAGTTTGAAGCCGAAACGACAAACGCGCTCAGAGGAGATAATGTTTGATGTTTGGTGACCGTTTGGTACAAAAATGTTGTTTAGAAATGGAGATAACAAACTTCCTGTTGATTTTTGCTGAAGGGTGTCAATGTATGAAATGTAGGTCTAAATGAGACCTACGTAGAGGTATTTTTTTCATGTCTCTACGACGTTCCTACCGGAAGTTACAAGCAGTTTTGTCAGAGTTTTCCTCTGAGGAGCAGTTTTTTGTCAGTTTTATTAAAAAATTGCTCTAGAGCACAATTTTGAGTTTCGGGGTTCGGTTTTTTTTTGAGATCGCAATTTCTACCAGTCCCAATGTGTGTGCGAAGTTTGGTGAGTTTTGAAGTATTTTAAGGGGGTCAAATTAGAGGTCAAAGATGTAAAAAACAGTGTTTTTAGTACATTTTTGTCAAAAAAGGTAAATTGCCAATTTCCTGTTGATTTTCGCCCGAGAATGTGTCATTATGAGTTGTAGGTCTAGAGCAGACCTACATACAGGTTTTTGTTTCATGTCTCTACGACCTTCCTAGTGGGAGTTAGAGGCAGTCTGTTTTTTTTTTTTCCTAGGGGGCGCTAGAGCTCAATTTTGTGTTTTGGGGTTAGGTTTTTATATTAAAGTCTGCTGGCACACTTTTTGGATGTGTGTAAAAAATTTGGTGAGTTTTGAAGTATGTTAAGGGGGTCTAAGTAGTGCGCAAAGCTGCGGAATAATAATAATAATTAAAGCTGCAAGCAGCATTGGTCGGGTCCGCCTTCTGGCAGGTGCTAGTCCTAGGTGTCCAATACTTTTGTCCAGTGGTAGTCCTGAGTGAGACCTACATAGAGGTTTTTGTTTCGTGTCTCTACGATATTGGTACTGGGAGTTAGAGGAAGTTGTGTCTGAGTTCACATTGTCATTATAGGGTATTGTGTGTATTGAGGCCAAAGAAGGTCTAATCGCAGTTTCGTTGTCATTTTTGGCACCGTAGCAACTTTAGTGCTGCGGGTCTTTGAAGGCTCGTAAAATCAAAACGGTAGCACTAATCTCAACGCCGTCGTGAACTTTTAATCAGAAGGGTTCAATCTCTCTCCTGTAGCAGTTTGAAGCCAAAACGACAAACGCGCTCAGAGGAGATAATGTTTGATGTTTGGTGACCGTTTGGTACAAAAATGTTGTTTTGAAATGGAGATAACAAACTTCCTGTTGATTTTTGCTGAAGGGTGTCAATGTATGAAATGTAGGTCTAAATGAGACCTACGTAGAGGTATTTTTTTCATGTCTCTACGACGTTCCTACCGGAAGTTACAAGCAGTTTTGTCAGAGTTTTCCTCTGAGGAGCAGTTTTTTGTCAGTTTTATAAAAAAATTGCTGTAGAGCACAATTTTGAGTTTCGGGGTTCGGTTATTTTTTGAGAGCGCAATTTCTACCAGTCCCGATGTGTGTGAGAAGTTTGGTGAGTTTTGAAGTATTTTAAGGGGGTCAAATTAGAGGTCAAAGATGTAAAAAACAGTGTTTTTAGGACATTTTTGTCAAAAATGGTAAATTGCCAATTTCCTGTTGATTTTCGCCCGAGAATGTGTCATTATGAGTTGTAGGTCTAGAGCAGACCTACATACAGGTTTTTGTTTCATGTCTCTACGACCTTCCTAGTGGGAGTTACAGGCAGTTTGTTTTTTTTTTTTCCTAGGGGGCGCTAGAGAGCAATGTTGATTTTTTGGGTTTGATTATTGAATAACTTCATCTGGCACACTTTTTGGATGTGTGCAAAAAATTTGGTGAGTTTTGAAGTATGTTAAGGGGGGCAAAGTAGTGCGCAACGGAGCGGAAGAAAGAATAATAATAATAATAATAAACATTACAATTTCAATAGGTTCCTTTGTAACCAGTACAAAGGACTCCCTGGGGGAGTCCTTTTTACAGGGTACATGCGGACCCTAATTAAAGCTGCAAGCAGCATTGGTCGGGTCCGCCTTCTGGCAGGTGCTAGTCCTAGGTGTCCAATACTTTTGTCCAGTGGTAGTCCTGAGTGAGACCTACATAGAGGTTTTTGTTTCGTGTCTCTACGATATTGGTACTGGGAGTTAGAGGAAGTTGTGTCTGAGTTCACATTGTCATTATAGGCTATTGTGTGTATTGAGGCCAAAGAAGGTCTAATTGCATTTTCGTTGTCATTTTTGGCACCGTAGCAGCATCAGTGCTGCGGGTCTTTGAAGGCTCGTAAAATCAAAACGGTAGCACTTAATCATTATCCGTACGCATCTTTTAATCAGAAGGGTTCAATCTCTCTCCTGTAGCAGTTTGAAGCCGAAACGACAAACGCGCTCAGAGGAGATAATGTTTGATGTTTGGTGACCGTTTGGTACAAAAATGTTGTTTTGAAATGGAGATTACAAACTTCCTGTTGATTTTCGCTGAAGGATGTCAATCTATGAAATGTAGGTCTAAACAAGACCTACATAGAGGTATTTGTTTCATGTCTCTACGACGTTCCTACCGGAAGTTATAAGCAGTTGTGTCTGAGTTGTCCTCTAAAAAGCAGTTTTTTCTCAGTTTTATGTAAAAATTGCTCAAGGGCACAATTTTGATTTTCGGGGTTCGGTTATTTTTTGAGATCGCAATTTCTACCAGTCCCGATGTGTGTGAGAAGTTTGGTGAGTTTTGAAGTATTTTAAGGGGGTCAAATTAGAGGTCAAAGACGTAAAAAACAGTGTTTTTAGTACATTTTTGTCTTGAAGGGGAAATTGCCAACTTCCTGTTGGTTTTCGCCCGACGATGTAAAATTATGAGTTGTAGGTCTTTAGCAGACCTACATACAGGTTTTTGTTTCATGTCTCTACGACCTTCCTAGTGGGAGTTACAGGCAGTTTGTTTTTTTTTTTTCCTAGGGGGCGCTAGAGCGCAATTTTTATTTTTGGGGTTTGGTTTTGTTATTAACAAGCAATTTTCGCAGGTCCTGACTTGTGTGTCAAATTTGGTGAGTTTTGGAGCATGTTAAGTGGGTCAAATTGCTGTTCGAAGAGGCGGCCGGTATAATAATAATAATAATTAAAGCTGCAAGCAGCATTGGTCGGGTCCGCCTTCTGGCAGGTGCTAGTCCTAGGTGTCCAATACTTTTGTCCAGTGGTAGTCCTGAGTGAGACCTACATAGAGGTTTTTGTTTCGTGTCTCTACGATATTGGTACTGGGAGTTAGAGGAAGTTGTGTCTGAGTTCACATTGTCATTATAGGCTATTGTGTGTATTGAGGCCAAAGAAGGTCTAATCGCAGTTTCGTTGTCATTTTTGGCACCGTAGCAGCATCAGTGCTGCGGGTCTTTGAAGGCTCGTAAAATCAAAACGGTAGCACTAAATAAAAATCCGTACGCATCTTTTAATCAGAAGGGTTCAATCTCTCTCCTGTAGCAGTTTGAAGCCGAAACGACAAACGGGCTCAGAGGAGATAATGTTTGATGTTTGGTGACCGTTTGGTACAAAAATGTTGTTTTGAAATGGAGATAACAAACTTCCTGTTGATTTTTGCTGAAGGGTGTCAATGTATGAAATGTAGGTCTAGACGAGACCTACATAGAGGTATTTGTTTCATGTCTCTACGACGTTCCTACCGGAAGTTATAAGCAGTTTTGTCTGAGTTTTCCTCTAAAAAGCAGTTTTTTGTCTGTTTTATAAAAAAATTGCTGTAGAGCACAATTTTCAGTTTCGGGGTTCGGTTTTTTTTTGAGATCACAGTTTCTACCAGTCCCAATGTGTGTGCGAAGTTTGGTGAGTTTTGAAGTATTTTAAGGGGGTCAAATTAGAGGTCAAAGACGTAAAAAGCAGTTTTTTTAGTACAAATTTGTCTTGAAGGGGAAATTGCCAACTTCCTGTCGGTTTTTGCCCGAGGATGTAAAATTATGAAATGTAGGTCTAAGTCTGACCTACATACAGGTTTTTGTTTCATGTCTCTACGACCTTCCTAGTGGGAGTTACAGGCAGTTTGGTTTTTTTTTTTCCTAGGGGGCGCTAGAGCGCAATTTTTATTTTTGGGGGTTGGTTTTGTTAATAACTTGCAATTTTCGCAGGTCCTGACTTGTGTGTCAAATTTGGTGAGTTTTGGAGCATGTTAAGTGGGTCAAATTAGCGTTCTTTGTGGGGTCGGTATAATAATAATAATTAAAGCTGCAAGCAGCATTGGTCGGGTCCGCCTTCTGGCAGGTGCTAGTCCTAGGTGTCCAATACTTTAGTCCAGTGGTAGTCCTGAGTGAGACCTACATAGAGGTTTTTGTTTCGTGTCTCTACGATATTCGTACTGGGAGTTAGAGGAAGTTGTGTCTGAGTTCACATTGTCATTATAGGCTATTGTGTGTATTGAGGCCAAAGAAGGTCTAATCGCAGTTTCGTTGTCATTTTTGGCACCGTAGCAGCATCAGTGCTGCGGGTCTTTGAAGGCTCGTAAAATCAAAACGGTAGCACTTAATCATTATCCGTACGCATCTTTTAATCAGAAGGGTTCAATCTCTCTCCTGTAGCAGTTTGAAGCCGAAACGACAAACGGGCTCAGAGGAGATAATGTTTGATGTTTGGTGACCGTTTGGTACAAAAATGTTGTTTTGAAATGGAGATAACAAACTTCCTGTTGATTTTTGCTGAAGGGTGTCAATGTATGAAATGTAGGTCTAAATGAGACCTACGTAGAGGTATTTTTTTCATGTCTCTACGACGTTCCTACCGGAAGTTACAAGCAGTTTTGTCAGAGTTTTCCTCTGAGGAGCAGTTTTTTGTCAGTTTTATTAAAAAATTGCTCTAGAGCACAATTTTGAGTTTCGGGGTTCGGTTTTTTTTTGAGAGCGCAATTTCTACCAGTCCCGATGTGTGTGAGAAGTTTGGTGAGTTTTGAAGTATTTTAAGGGGGTCAAATTAGAGGTCAAAGATGTAAAAAACAGTGTTTTTAGGACATTTTTGTCAAAAATGGTAAATTGCCAATTTCCTGTTGATTTTCGCCCGAGAATGTGTCATTATGAGTTGTAGGTCTAGAGCAGACCTACATACAGGTTTTTGTTTCATGTCTCTACGACCTTCCTAGTGGGAGTTACAGGCAGTTTGTTTTTTTTTTTTCCTAGGGGGCGCTAGAGAGCAATGTTGATTTTTTGGGTTTGATTATTGAATAACTTCATCTGGCACACTTTTTGGATGTGTGCAAAAAATTTGGTGAGTTTTGAAGTATGTTAAGGGGGGCAAAGTAGTGCGCAACGGAGCGGAAGAAAGAATAATAATAATAATAATAAACATTACAATTTCAATAGGTTCCTTTGTAACCAGTACAAAGGACTCCCTGGGGGAGTCCTTTTTACAGGGTACATGCGGACCCTAATTAAAGCTGCAAGCAGCATTGGTCGGGTCCGCCTTCTGGCAGGTGCTAGTCCTAGGTGTCCAATACTTTTGTCCAGTGGTAGTCCTGAGTGAGACCTACATAGAGGTTTTTGTTTCGTGTCTCTACGATATTGGTACTGGGAGTTAGAGGAAGTTGTGTCTGAGTTCACATTGTCATTATAGGCTATTGTGTGTATTGAGGCCAAAGAAGGTCTAATTGCATTTTCGTTGTCATTTTTGGCACCGTAGCAGCATCAGTGCTGCGGGTCTTTGAAGGCTCGTAAAATCAAAACGGTAGCACTTAATCATTATCCGTACGCATCTTTTAATCAGAAGGGTTCAATCTCTCTCCTGTAGCAGTTTGAAGCCGAAACGACAAACGCGCTCAGAGGAGATAATGTTTGATGTTTGGTGACCGTTTGGTACAAAAATGTTGTTTTGAAATGGAGATTACAAACTTCCTGTTGATTTTCGCTGAAGGATGTCAATCTATGAAATGTAGGTCTAAACAAGACCTACATAGAGGTATTTGTTTCATGTCTCTACGACGTTCCTACCGGAAGTTATAAGCAGTTTTGTCTGAGTTGTCCTCTAAAAAGCAGTTTTTTCTCAGTTTTATGTAAAAATTGCTCAAGGGCACAATTTTGATTTTCGGGGTTCGGTTATTTTTTGAGATCGCAATTTCTACCAGTCCCGATGTGTGTGAGAAGTTTGGTGAGTTTTGAAGTATTTTAAGGGGGTCAAATTAGAGGTCAAAGACGTAAAAAACAGTGTTTTTAGTACAGTACAGTACAGTGATTTTTGCTGAAGGGTGTCAATGTATGAAATGTAGGTCTAGGCAAGACCTACATAGAGGTATTTGTTTCATGTCTCTACGACGTTCCCACCGGAAGTTACAAGCAGTTTTGTCCGATTTTTCCTCTGAGGAGCAGTTTTTTCTCTTTTTTTTCCAAAAATTATGTAGAGCACAATTTTGAGTTTTGGGATTTGGTTTTTTTTTTAGATCACAGTTTCCACCAGTCCCGATGTGTGTGCGAATTTTGGTGAGTTTTGAAGTATTTTAAGGGGGTCAAATTAGAGGTCAAAAATCAAAAAAGAGTGTTTTTAATCATTTTTTGTCTTGAAGGGGAAATTGCCAACTTCCTGTTGGTTTTCGCCCGAAGAAGTGAAATTATGAATTGTAGGTCTAACTGAGACCTACATACAGGTTTTGGTTTCATGTCTCTACGACCTTCCTAGTGGGAGTTATAGGCAGTTTTCTACCTAGGGGGCGCTAGAGAGCAAGTGTATTTTTTTGGGTTTGGTTTTTTGACTAAAGTCTGCTGGCACACTTTTTGGATGTGTGTAAAAAATTTGGTGAGTTTTGAAGCATGTTAAGGGGGGCGTAGTAGTGCGCAAAGCTGCGGAATAATAATAATAAAGAATAATTAAAGCTGCAAGCAGCATTGGTCGGGTCCGCCTTCTGGCAGGTGCTAGTCCTAGGTGTCCAATACTTTTGTCCAGTGGTAGTCCTGAGTGAGACCTACATAGAGGTTTTTGTTTCGTGTCTCTACGATATTGGTACTGGGAGTTAGAGGAAGTTGTGTCTGAGTTCACATTGTCATTATAGGCTATTGTGTGTATTGAGGCCAAAGAAGGTCTAATCGCAGTTTCGTTGTCATTTTTGGCACCGTAGCAGCATCAGTGCTGCGGGTCTTTGAAGGCTCGTAAAATCAAAACGGTAGCACTAAATAAAAATCTGTACGCATCTTTTAATCAGAAGGGTTCAATCTCTCTCCTGTAGCAGTTTGAAGCCGAAACGACAAACGGGCTCAGAGGAGATAATGTTTGATGTTTGGTGACCGTTTGGTACAAAAATGTTGTTTTGAAATGGAGATAACAAACTTCCTGTTGATTTTTGCTGAAGGGTGTCAATGTATGAAATGTAGGTCTAAATGAGACCTACGTAGAGGTATTTTTTTCATGTCTCTACGACGTTCCTACCGGAAGTTACAAGCAGTTTTGTCCGATTTTTCCTCTGAGGAGCAGTTTTTTCTCTTTTTTTTCCAAAAATTATGTAGAGCACAATTTTGAGTTTTGGGATTTGGTTTTTTTTTTAGATCACAGTTTCCACCAGTCCCGATGTGTGTGCGAATTTTGGTGAGTTTTGAAGTATTTTAAGGGGGTCAAATTAGAGGTCAAAAATCAAAAATGAGTGATTTTCGTCATTTTTTGTCTTGAAGGGGAAATTGCCAACTTCCTGTTGGTTTTCGCCCGAAGAAGTGAAATTATGAATTGTAGGTCTAACTGAGTCCTACATACAGGTTTTGGTTTCATGTCTCTACGACCTTCCTAGTGGGAGTTATAGGCAGTTTTCTACTTAGGGGGCGCTAGAGAGCAAGTGTATTTTTTTGGGTTTGGTTTTTTGACTAAAGTCTGCTGGCACACTTTTTGGATTTGTGTAAAAAATTTGGTGAGTTTTGAAGCATGTTAAGGGGGGCGTAGTAGTGCGCAAAGCTGCGGAAGAAGAAACAAAGAATAATAATAAAACATTACAATTTCAATAGGGTCCTTTCGTCCCATTGCAAAAGGACTCCCTTTGGGATTCCTTTTGAAAAGGTCCTGTGCGGACCCTAATAATAATAAAACCTTACAATTTCAATAGGGTCCTTTCGTCCCATTGCAAAAGGACTCCCTTTGGGATTCCTTTTGAAAAGGTCCTGTGCGGACCCTAATAATAAACATTACAAATTCAATAGGTTCCTTTGTAACCAGTACAAAGGACTCCCTGGGGGAGTCCTTTTTACAGGGTACATGCGGACCCTAATTAAAGCTGCAAGCAGCATTGGTCGGGTCCGCCTTCTGGCAGGTGTTAGTCCTAGGTGTCCAATACTTTAGTCCAGTGGTAGTCCTGAGTGAGACCTACATAGAGGTTTAGGTTTCGTGTCTCTACGATATTGGTACTGGGAGTTAGAGGAAGTTGTGTCTGAGTTCACATTGTCATTATAGGGTATTGTGTGTATTGAGGCCAAAGAAGGTCTAATCGCAGTTTCGTTGTCATTTTTGGCACCGTAGCAACTTTAGTGCTGCGGGTCTTTGAAGGCGCGTAAAATCAAAACGGTAGCACTAATCACCACTCTTTCGTCAACTTTTAATCAGAAGGGTTCAATCTCTCTCCTGTAGCAGTTTGAAGCCGAAACGACAAACGCGCTCAGAGGAGATAATGTTTGATGTTTGGTGACCGTTTGGTACAAAAATGTTGTTTTGAAATGGAGATTACAAACTTCCTGTTGATTTTCGCTGAAGGATGTCAATCTATGAAATGTAGGTCTAGACAAGACCTACATAGAGGTATTTGTTTCATGTCTCTACGACGTTCCTACCGGAAGTTACAAGCAGTTTTGTCAGAGTTTTCCTCTGAGGAGCAGTTTTTTCTCTTTTTTTTTCAAAAATTATGTAGAGCACAATTTTGAGTTTTGGGATTCGGTTTTTTTTTTAGATCACAGTTTCCACCAGTCCCAATGTGTGTGAGAAGTTTGGTGAGTTTTGAAGTATTTTAAGGGGGTCAAATTAGATGTCAAAAATCAAAAATGAGTGTTTTTAGTCATTTTTTGTCTTGAAGGGGAAATTGCCAACTTCCTGTTGGTTTTCGCCCGAAGAAGTGAAATTATGAATTGTAGGTCTAACTGAGACCTACATACAGGTTTTGGTTTCATGTCTCTACGACCTTCCTAGTGGGAGTTATAGGCAGTTTTCTACCTAGGGGGCGCTAGAGAGCAAGTGTATTTTTTTGGGTTTGGTTTTTTGACTAAAGTCTGCTGGCACACTTTTTGGATGTGTGTAAAAAATTTGGTGAGTTTTGAAGCATGTTAAGGGGGGCGAAGTAGTGCGCAAAGCTGCGGAATAATAATAATAAAGAATAATAAAACATTACAATTTCAATAGGGTCCTTTCGTCCCATTGCAAAAGGACTCCCTTTGGGATTCCTTTTGAAAAGGTCCTGTGCGGACCCTAATTAAAGCTGCAAGCAGCGTTGGTCGGGTCCGCCTTCTGGCAGGTGCTAGTCCTAGGTGTCCAATACTTTTGTCCAGTGGTAGTCCTGAGTGAGACCTACATAGAGGTTTTTGTTTCGTGTCTCTACGATATTGGTACTGGGAGTTAGAGGAAGTTGTGTCTGAGTTCACATTGTCATTATAGGCTATTGTGTGTATTGAGGCCAAAGAAGGTCTAATCGCAGTTTCGTTGTCATTTTTGGCACCGTAGCAGCATCAGTGCTGCGGGTCTTTGAAGGCTCGTAAAATCAAAACGGTAGCACTAAATAAAAATCCGTACGCATCTTTTAATCAGAAGGGTTCAATCTCTCTCCTGTAGCAGTTTGAAGCCGAAACGACAAACGGGCTCAGAGGAGATAATGTTTGATGTTTGGTGACCGTTTGGTACAAAAATGTTGTTTTGAAATGGAGATAACAAACTTCCTGTTGATTTTTGCTGAAGGGTGTCAATGTATGAAATGTAGGTCTAGGCAAGACCTACATAGAGGTATTTGTTTCATGTCTCTACGACGTTCCCACCGGAAGTTACAAGCAGTTTTGTCAGAGTTTTCCTCTGAGGAGCAGTTTTTTCTCTTTTTTTTTCAAAAATTATGTAGAGCACAATTTTGAGTTTTGGGATTCGGTTTTTTTTTTAGATCACAGTTTCCACCAGTCCCAATGTGTGTGAGAAGTTTGGTGAGTTTTGAAGTATTTTAAGGGGGTCAAATTAGAGGTCAAAAATCAAAAATGAGTGTTTTTAGTCATTTTTTGTCTTGAAGGGGAAATTGCCAACTTCCTGTTGGTTTTCGCCCGAAGAAGTGAAATTATGAATTGTAGGTCTAACTGAGACCTACATACAGGTTTTTGTTTCATGTCTCTACGACCTTCCTAGTGGGAGTTAGAGGCATTTTTCTTCCTAGGGGGCGCTAGAGAGCAATGTTGATTTTTGGTATTTTTTTTTACCACTAAAGTGTGCTGTACCCGGGGTTTAATGTGTATGTCAAATTTGGTGAGTTTTGAAGCATGTTAAGGGGGGCAAAGTAGTGCGCGACGGTGCGGAATAATAATAAAGAATAATAAAACATTACAATTTCAATAGGGTCCTTTCGTCCCATTGCAAAAGGACTCCCTTTGGGATTCCTTTTGAAAAGGTCCTGTGCGGACCCTAATTAAAGCTGCAAGCAGCATTGGTCGGGTCCGCCTTCTGGCAGGTGCTAGTCCTAGGTGTCCAATACTTTTGTCCAGTGGTAGTCCTGAGTGAGACCTACATAGAGGTTTTTGTTTCGTGTCTCTACGATATTGGTACTGGGAGTTAGAGGAAGTTGTGTCTGAGTTCACATTGTCATTATAGGCTATTGTGTGTATTGAGGCCAAAGAAGGTCTAATGGCAGTTTCGTTGTCATTTTTGGCACCGTAGCAACTTTAGTGCTGCGGGTCTTTGAAGGCTCGTAAAATCAAAACGGTAGCACTAAATAAAAATCCGTACGCATCTTTTAATCAGAAGGGTTCAATCTCTCTCCTGTAGCAGTTTGAAGCCGAAACAACAAACGCGCTCAGAGGAGATAATGTTTGATGTTTGGTGACCGTTTGGTACAAAAATGTTGTTTTGAAATGTAGATTACAAACTTCCTGTTGATTTTCGCTGAAGGATGTCAATCTATGAAATGTAGTTCTAGACAAGACCTACATAGAGGTATTTGTTTCATGTCTCTACGACGTTCCTACCGGAAGTTATAAGCAGTTTTGTCTGAGTTTTCCTCTAAAAAGCAGTTTTTTCTCAGTTTTATGTAAAAATTGCTCAAGGGCACAATTTTGATTTTCGGGGTTCGGTTATTTTTTGAGATCGCAATTTCTACCAGTCCCGATGTGTGTGAGAAGTTTGGTGAGTTTTGAAGTATTTTAAGGGGGTCAAATTAGAGGTCAAAGACGTAAAAAACAGTGTTTTTAGTACATTTTTGTCTTGAAGGGGAAATTGCCAACTTCCTGTTGGTTTTCGCCCGACGATGTAAAATTATGAGTTGTAGGTCTTTAGCAGACCTACATACAGGTTTTTGTTTCATGTCTCTACGACCTTCCTAGTGGGAGTTACAGGCAGTTTGTTTTTTTTTTTCCTAGGGGGCGCTAGAGCGCAATTTTTATTTTTGGGGTTTGGTTTTGTTATTAACAAGCAATTTTCGCAGGTCCTGACTTGTGTGTCAAATTTGGTGAGTTTTGGAGCATGTTAAGTGGGTCAAATTGCTGTTCGAAGAGGCGGCCGGTATAATAATAATAACTAGTCCTAGGTGTCCAATACTTTTGTCCAGTGGTAGTCCTGAGTGAGACCTACATAGAGGTTTTTGTTTCGTGTCTCTACGATATTGGTACTGGGAGTTAGAGGAAGTTGTGTCTGAGTTCACATTGTCATTATAGGCTATTGTGTGTATTGAGGCCAAAGAAGGTCTAATCGCAGTTTCGTTGTCATTTTTGGCACCGGAGCAGCATCAGTGCTGCGGGTCTTTGAAGGCTCGTAAAATCAAAACGGTAGCACTAAATAAAACGCCGTCGTGAACTTTTAATCAGAAGGGTTCAATCTCTCTCCTGTAGCAGTTTGAAGCCGAAACGACAAACGCGCTCAGAGGAGATAATGTTTGATGTTTGGTGACCGTTTGGTACAAAAATGTTGTTTTGAAATGGAGATAACAAACTTCCTGTTGATTTTTGCTGAAGGGTGTCAATGTATGAAATGTAGGTCTAAATGAGACCTACATAGAGGTATTTTTTTCATGTCTCTACGACGTTCCTACCGGAAGTTATAAGCAGTTTTGTCAGAGTTTTCCTCTGAGGAGCAGTTTTTTGTCAGTTTTTTCCAAAAATTATGTAGAGCACAATTTTGAGTTGTGGGGTTTGGTTTTTTTTTTAGATCGCAGTTTCCACCAGTCCCGATGTGTGTGAGAAGTTTGGTGAGTTTTGAAGTATTTTAAGGGGGTCAAATTAGAGGTCAAAGACGTAAAAAGCAGTGTTTTTAGTACATTTTTGTATAAAATGGGAAATTGCCAACTCCCTGTTGATTTTCGCCCGAGAATGTGTCATTATGAGTTGTAGGTCTAAAGGAGACCTACATACAGGTTTTTGTTTCATGTCTCTACGACCTTCCTAGTGGGAGTTACAGGCAGTTTGTTTTTTTGTTTTCCTAGGGGGCGCTAGAGCTTAATTTTGTTTTTTGGGGTTAGGTTTTTGTATTAAAGTGTGCTGTACCCGAGATTGGATGTGTGTAAAAAATTTGGTGAGTTTTGAAGCATGGTAAGGGGGTGAAAGTAGTGCGCAACGGAGCGGAAGAATAATAATAATAAAGAATAATAATAATTAAAGCTGCAAGCAGCATTGGTCGGGTCCGCCTTCTGGCAGGTGCTAGTCCTAGGTGTCCAATACTTTAGTCCAGTGGTAGTCCTGAGTGAGACCTACATAGAGGTTTTTGTTTCGTGTCTCTACGATATTGGTACTGGGAGTTAGAGGAAGTTGTGTCTGTGTTTTTTTCCTAGGTGCTGCGGCACAGTGGTTGTTTTCTTTGAAGGTGCGTAAAATCACAGCAGCGGATCCATTTCACATTGTCATTATAGGCTATTGTGTGTATTGAGGCCAAAGAAGGTCTAATCGCAGTTTCGTTGTCATTTTTGGCACCGTAGCAGCATCAGTGCTGCGGGTCTTTGAAGGCGCGTAAAATCAAAACGGTAGCACTAATCACCACTCTTTCATCAACTTTTAATCAGAAGGGTTCAATCTCTCTCCTGTAGCAGTTTGAAGCCGAAACGACAAACGCGCTCAGAGGAGATAATGTTTGATGTTTGGTGACCGTTTGGTACAAAAATGTTGTTTTGAAATGGAGATTACAAACTTCCTGTTGATTTTCGCTGAAGGATGTCAATCTATGAAATGTAGGTCTAGACAAGACCTACATAGAGGTATTTGTTTCATGTCTCTACGACGTTCCTACCGGAAGTTATAAGCAGTTTTGTCTGAGTTTTCCTCTAAAAAGCAGTTTTTTCTCAGTTTTATGTAAAAATTGCTCAAGGGCACAATTTTGATTTTCGGGGTTCGGTTATTTTTTGAGATCGCAATTTCTACCAGTCCCGATGTGTGTGAGAAGTTTGGTGAGTTTTGAAGTATTTTAAGGGGGTCAAATTAGAGGTCAAAGACGTAAAAAACAGTGTTTTTAGTACATTTTTGTCTTGAAGGGGAAATTGCCAACTTCCTGTTGGTTTTCGCCCGACGATGTAAAATTATGAGTTGTAGGTCTTTAGCAGACCTACATACAGGTTTTTGTTTCATGTCTCTACGACCTTCCTAGTGGGAGTTACAGGCAGTTTGTTTTTTTTTTTTCCTAGGGGGCGCTAGAGCGCAATTTTTATTTTTGGGGTTTGGTTTTGTTATTAACAAGCAATTTTCGCAGGTCCTGACTTGTGTGTCAAATTTGGTGAGTTTTGGAGCATGTCAAGTGGGTCAAATTGCTGTTCGAAGAGGCGGCCGGTATAATAATAATAATAAACATTACAATTTCAATAGGGTCCTTTCGTCCCATTGCAAAAGGACTCCCTTTGGGATTCCTTTTGAAAAGGTCCTGTGCGGACCCTAATAATAATAAAGAATAATAATAAAACCTTACAATTTCAATAGGGTCCTTTCGTCCCATTGCAAAAGGACTCCCTTTGGGATTCCTTTTGAAAAGGTCCTGTGCGGACCCTAATTATAATTATTATTATTATTATTATAATAAAAATATGAACATTCCGCCTGTATGACAATATTAAATGCTCAGTGATACATTTCAACAGTGTTTATTTTTTATGTATACTTTTTTAAATTAAGTAATTCATTATTAGACAGTATTTTGTATATATTTTTTTTAAAATAAACTATCTTAAATAGCATTGTCTATATTTTAGAGATTCTAATTATATTAATTAGTGGGGTCCACATTTTTTCCACCAAAGGCTGCATACTGAAAAGTCAAACCACGCAGTGGCCAAAAAAATGCTAAAA
Organism: Entelurus aequoreus; assembly: GCF_033978785.1. Classification (NCBI taxonomy): domain Eukaryota; kingdom Metazoa; phylum Chordata; class Actinopteri; order Syngnathiformes; family Syngnathidae; genus Entelurus; species Entelurus aequoreus. The sequence continues at coordinate 41,858,088 of NC_084735.1, forward strand.
ACATATATAATAGATTTAAAGAGAAACATTTGATCAGCTTTGTGTTATGGATGACAAAGTATATTATTATGATTATTAGTTTGAAAATGTTAGCTTTTTCTCATTATGCTCTGTATTTTCTCTTTTTCTTACATTCAATTATTTTTGTTCGACAATCTGCTTCCGCCAACAAAATTTGGGCTGAGGCTCCACTTTCAACACCCCTGACCTGGTTGTGTGTATCCTGCATTAAAAAAGTTACCATGTTTTTGTTTGCAGTTTTTTTTTTAATGATGTGATTGAACATTCTTGAATGCATTAAAAATATGTCCATACATCCTGACATGTTAGAAATTATTCATGCAGCCTTGGTCCTCTCAAGGTGAACTCACTTACCGGGGTAATCAACTGTCCAAGTGCCCAGTGGAGGCCACTGTGAGTAAATTAAAAGAAATCAATTAGATGAGTCAAACACAAACATTAAATCTGTCTTGTGTCTCCAGGAGGGCAAAGTAAGGAGGAGCTTTGCGCGCCAACAGACGAGGTTTAGCACAACACCACACACTAAAAAGCTTTTGGCATATAGGTGAGTTATTATAATCCTTTTTAAGTGCTCAATATTCTCCCTGGCCTTTTTTTAGGCATTTTGGAAGAATGGTGTATGCCCTATGACAAATAAATGGCACTTCTCAGACAGTTGTTAAAGCAGAGTAGACAAAGTAGGGATGTTATACATAAAGACTGTAATTTCATAATGTGTATTTTCCATGAGTGATGCGTTCAAGCACATCAAACATGTGTTTTTATTTGAAAATGATTTTGACATTGTAAATGTGTTATGACCTACTCAGGTTTCGACGATATCGACTATCCGGTTATTAAGGTCTGGTTATCTCCTCTGAATCAATATTTGCCCTCCGACCTTTGATTAGTTCCACTAATCTGTGTAGATTGTCATATTAACGAAGGCGTCCAAAGCTCAAGAAGACAAGTAATTGCAGTCATTGATCAACTCTTTGACATGTGAGCATTTTTGAACTAATGACACCATGTTTTCATACACATGCATACGGTTATTATAGCCATAGCATTTTAAAACCGGAAATTTGAACTCATTCATCGACAACATGTCATGTTGTTTATTCTTAAAGTCATCTGTTTAACAGTAGAAATGTGAACAATGCCCCTCCTTCCTCTGTAACAGTGCTGCTGAAGGCATTTTCTTGGCCATATGCATTATTTATATTAAAACATCTATGTCCTAAAAAAGAAACGATATAGCATAGAAAAAAAAGGGGATAAAAAGGGGGCCAGATTGGGGGAACCATGTCACGAGGGCGTGGGGGGATTTGTCAGAGGCAAGATAGGGCGGGTCATGACGCTCTAAAAACCAGTGGGCGGGGCGAAAACCTTATGAGGCGAGGGTCTTGTTTAAATAACTAACTATGTTTCTTACAGAGTGCATCAATAGGCCATTTATTGGTACTTTTATTTAATTTACATTATTTCCAACATTTTGTAAACGTTCTGTTTTGTTCTAGCTGATTAACAGCTGTGTGAGCAAACAACTAGGGGGTATGGGGGTGATGGTAAACTGTAAATGCCAATTACCCCATGCTGCTTGGTTAACACTGGTATAAAAGTTACATAGGTTTCCAGTTCTGACAGAAAATATGTAAACATTTATTGATGTGTCTTCATGTAAAATTAAATTTGTTCTTTTCTATTTTATAAGGTAAATGTTTTGCACTTTCCCTTTGGCCAGGTTATTGTCATTTTGCCACAGTGGTTTCTCTTGAAAGAGTCATTTATCCTGTGCTGAAAAGTCTCTATTCCAATAGAGAGTACTGTATATATTATTATTATTATAATGTGTTCACTGACTTTTATGTATATGGTTTCCAGTGATTTTCCCTCATGTTTTACATGGTACCGCAACTTTACAAGTTAAAAGAAATGTTAAAAACCATACAAAGGACATGGCGTGGCGAAGTTGGTAGAGTGGCTGTGCCAGCAATCGAAGTGTTGCTGGTTACTGGGGTTCAATTCCCACCTTCTACCTTCCTAGTCACGCCCGTTGTGTCCTTGGGCAAGACACTTCACCCTTTGCCTCTGATGGCTGCTGGTTAGCGCCTTGCATGGCAGCTCCCGCCATCAGTGTGTGAATGTGTGTGTGAATGGGTAAATGTGGAAATACTGTCAAAGCGCTTTGAGTACCTTGAAGGTAGAAAAGCGCTATACAAGTATAACCCATTTATCATTTATGATTCCAGTTTGTATTTATTATAATAAAACATCAGATGGAGAATTTTTTTCTCTACCTATTTGTGTGGTGGAAAGTTGTACATTAAGTTGAGATGTATATATATATATATATATATATATATATATATATATATATATATATATATATATATATATATATATATATATGTATATATGTATATATATATATATATATATATATATATATATATATATATATATATATATATATATATATATATATATATATATATAGCTTTGATGTAGCAAGCTACTTTTGCCGTGCAGCTTGCTACAATTCTTTGAGGATAGCGTACCCTGTAGCTTAGTTACATTTAATTGAGAATAGTAGTTTAGCTTACTACATTTTCCAAGTACCTTGCCCATTACTGCCGATATTTGACTAAAAGCTGCAGTAGCAGCTACACTACAGCTAAGCACTCAATGGCACACAAGCTACATCCATAATAAGTGTCCTTAATTAAACAATATTGCAGTTTAAAACACCACATTTATCATAGTTGCATGTTACTTATGTTTCCCAAGGCAGAAGCAAATTCAAAAGTATCCAGTAACAAACGTGCCTGCATTACCCAGTTTGCTATGTCATGAGCTTAACTTAATCATTGTGGCCACTAGGTGTCCCCAGAAAAAAACATAACTCCTCTATTTCAATTTAAAGACAGCATGAATCAATTTTAGACGATTATTATGGCTGACTCTATAGATGTAAAAACCATGGCAGGTGCATGATACATGTTAGTTGTTTAACCTACAAGTGTGTTGTACATTTCAATATTCAAATGTATAGTCAATTCTGAACTTTGGAAGCTAACATGGTACATTCATTTTATCTGCTGCTTCTCCTGCCAACATTGCCACCAAACACAACTAGTCATGTGACTCTCTAGTAGACATCGCTGATTGAGCATCATTTTGCAGCTTTAATGTTAATCAATAATGATGTGGGATACACCAGTAAGAAATGACAAAATAGACATGAACATGTTTTTCAATTTTTAGTTTTGATACAAACTATGAGTTGTGGATAGCAACATTTTATTCACGGTTTGACAACACAAGCTTATTTTGTTTGGGGTTAAATAAGATATGAAAATAAATGTTTCCAAAATGAGTAGCTCTCTGCCATTTTCATTCTGTAAAAAAATGTTGGATACCCCTGTTATATATCAGCAAAATAATCTGCAAAGGTTGTGAATACCTAATACATTTTTAATTACATTAAAAAAAAAAAAATCATGTTGCCACTATTACTACGTTCACACTGCAGAGTAATGACCAATTTGAAATTCTTGTTAAATCCTATCTTTTCAAGGAATAGTTAAAATTTCCCAAAAAATACTTCTACGAATGTCAAATGTGAACATAATTGTTGTGGTTAGGCATCGTGATGTATTTGTGATTCCAAAATGTGGAGGACAGGAAGAAGCATGCAGGTAAGATTAATTTTTAAATCCAAAATCAAGGCAGAAACACAAGGGAGGTTGCCACTAAAAAGTGCACGTGAAGCATAGCAAATATAAAGCTTTTTCGCATAACATCAATAATGCAGGTAGTAGCATAAACAGTTGCCAATGGCTAACAAGAATCTCACAAGGAATGGCAGGGTGAGACGGATATATAAAGGAGCGTGATTAGTAGCGGCAACAAGTGGGGACACTGGTCAATAAACAGAGACTGGTGTGTATGATCAGCGCACCTAGCAACTAGAACATAAACAAAGGAAGGAGCGCTGAAACAGAAATAGACTGAAAACCAAATAGAATTACAACAAAAGTATGATGACAGGAATGTGTTTGTGAACTTGACGTCTGTATTGAGAAGTGTGTGGCTGGGCTCAGTCAGAAAACGCATGAGTAGAGGAAACAAAAAGAAAAGCAATGCAGCACGGCGGTGCGGAGCACAAACAGTTGCAGCGTCGATTGCACAATGATGAATGAGAAGCTTCCTGATGGACAACAAGGGGCAGCTGTGTCTCCTGATTGTCAATCGGGAAACAGGTGTGGGCACCAGCGCTCGGATCAGAGGTGAAATGGAAACAAATAGGAAATAGAAACAAAAGTGCTGGACAGGAAATAATACAAAACACAGGAACTAGGGAAATGATAAACACAACTCCAAGACAGTCATGGAGGATTCACGATAACAATACAGTTATCTGATGGGGAAGCAACGGATTTTACAGCTTTTATATTTGATTGTGTGGTTTCTTTTGTTTCAATGTAGCACCACTGTAAATAAAATTGAGAGTCCTTTTAAGCTGCGGATGTTTTTGTGTGTTATGGAAGTCCTCACTGTTATGTACTGTACCTGTCGTTTGTATGCACATTACACAAAGCCGCAAGGCATGCGCCCTATGACAATTAAACATTCATGTGTGGAGATGTCGCGTCTCAAAAATCAGTAATGATGCCCAGAACACCATCCATTCATCCATTCATTTTCTACCGCTTATTCCCTTTAGGGTCGCGGGGGGCGCTGGAGCCTATCTCAGCTACAATCGGGCGGAAGGCGGGGTACACCCTGGACACGTTGCCACCTCATCGCAGGTGCCCAGAACATATGACTTTATAAAACTCAAGTGGGGAGCTAGTAGGAATGTTTTGTTTTTTTTACTATTCCTCTATCACTTCATCCTTGTTCCAAAACTTGTATGAATGAATAAAGGTGAGCTTTGATGATGTCTGACGTCTGTCTTGAGGGAAGTGTTCCTTCCAAGCACAGGGGGGGCCCCTGGACTTTTCAAGTTTTTTTTTCTGTCATTTAAATATTTACGTAAAAACACCCCAAAAAAACACTGTAATAAATGTTATTAGAAAATACATATACCTGTGAAAGTTCAATAATAGGGTTTCTTGACATAAATGAAGAGGAGTGTCATGATTCGTGGGGGTTGTTGGGGGTGGGGGGCGTGGTTTTGGGCGTGGTTAAGAGGGGAGGAGTATATTTACAGCTAGAATTCACCAACTCGAGTATTTCATATATATTTCATATATATTTCATATATATATATATATATATATATATATATATATATATATATATATATATATATATATATATATATATATATATATATATATATATATATGTATGAAATACTTGACTTTCAGTAAATTCTAGCTATATATATATATATATATATATATATATATATATATATATATATATATATATATATATATATATATATATATATATATATATATATATATATATATATTTTTTTTTTTTTTTTTTTTTTTTTTTTAAATTTTATTATACATATAAATAAAATAAATACTTGAATTTCAGTGTTCCGGAGGCTATCCGGTAGATGGCAGTATTGTCCTGTTTAAGAGTGTCACAACATTGCTGTTTACGGCAGACAAACTGCTTTACGGTAGACGAAAACGTGACTGCTGTTGTTGTGTGTTGTTACCGCGCTGGGAGGACGTTAATGAAACTGCCTAACAATAAACCCACATAAGAAACCAAGAACTCGCCCTCGATCATTCTACAGTTATAACGTGATTGGGCATGCACACTGTTTATATCGTGGGAAAGCGGACGTGAAAACAGACTGTCGCCGCTGTCCCCACTCAGGTCCGCATGGAGCTGGACGGTGCGTGGCCTCCAGCTACGGCTCAATTCCGGGAGATATTCGGGAGAAAATTTCTTCCGGGAGGTTTTCGGGAGAGGCGCTGAATTCCGGGACTCTCCCGGAAAATCCGGGAGGGTTGGCAAGTATGCTCAACACAGACGTCATAACGTCATCAAAGCTCACTTTTATTCATATCAATTTTTGAACAAGGATGAAGTGACAGAAGAAATGTAAAAATATAATAAATGTATCCGTGTCAGCAAGAGTTAAAGTTATGTACAAGGTTCACATCTCATTACACATAACTGCGATGCATTCAAGGACCTTTGATTAAAGTTAGAAACAAAGGCATCACTAGGTGTTTAAGACAGGGGGAGAATTAACACCAAGGTAAGAGATGCACTAATAATAACAATCATAATATTAATTTTGTATTATTATGATCCATATTACCCACTGATGATGGGAATTAGCTAATCTCAATTTTACACTCTGAAGTCATGAGAAACTTGTCATATTTGAAATCAAATTTAAAGGGGCTTTTTGCAACATTTACACAGATGCTTAGAGGGCGCTTATGTTACAATGTATTTTACTTAGTACAATATATCCTGCCCTCTTACGGCTTCTGGGACATAATGAGGTAACTATGTACGTTTGTAACATGTGCACGCGCATTAGCTTTGGGTGTTGTTAGCTAATAATAGCGATTTGGATAGCTCGCGTTAGTTGTCATTAAATGTATATTCTTTCATAACAACAACATGACTGCAAATTGTTCGTGGCTTCTTTTGGACTGCTTTTGTATGTATGCACATGCTTCCTACGCATACATGTTGACAAGACAGTGTGAGTGACCAATATTTTTAACCGGTCCGGTAACATTTTTTATGACATAAACTTAGTAATTGTGAAGAAATAGGGCTTACAAGTGTGACGTGGAAACACATTGCATTGGGGGTCTGGGTGGACTCTGAACACCTTTTCAAATAGCCGAATACGAGACTGCTTAATTAATTTTTTTCTTTAACACTTTCAAAACATGTCACACAAGTGCAGCATCATTACCTGCAACAATCATAGTCTTGATCGCATCAAGAAAAAAAAAAAGATTTTGTGAGCGTTTTTCTCATTTCCAGCATGAACGCAAAGCCAAAGGAAGTCGGGTTATGAAGCTAATAAAGAGACCGCAAATAGCCTGGAAAGCAGCCGTGAGACGATCAAACATGACTTTTAACACTGTCACCTGGTACATGTTGGTGTGTCCACAGCATTTATAGAATGGTAAAATTGATTCAAAGCATTTTTTCTTCAGTTACTGTTATGTTTGGACTAAGGGGAGGTGACGGCTCAGACACCAGGGGGCAGTATATACAAATATTTATTATATATAAAGTATATATATATATAATAAGACAATAATAATATTAACCAAAAGGAAATGGAGTGTGACAAAATCCAAGAGTGTGTATGGTGTAAGACTATGTGTAGTATTTATCTGGAACGTTTTACCGTAAATGTTGGAGGTGCGTGTTGGGAGGAGCGGTGCTGTCAAACAAGGGGCAAGGCAGGCAGGGATGTCCAAGGGCGGAAGCGTGGTCGAGAGGCAGGAGCGAGTCGTCGTAATCCGGGGGCGAGCGAGGAGTCGAGAACCAGGAAGCGCGGGGGAAGCAGGGAAGATCCAGGAGCACAAGACGCACAGCTTGACTCGGGGATGCACACAGGGAACTGTGGGGATGAGGGAGGACACGACAATCAACGCAGGGAAAGCACAGAGAGGACAGATAGAGCATAAAACGAGAGTTGCGTCAAGCATCAGATCATACTTACTGAACACCAACAGGAGATTATATTCCGGCGCCGGCATGCCAAATTGTCCAGGCTTATGTAGGCAGCTTCTTCATTACAGGTAGGTGTGCCGATTGCCGGTAATTGATTGCAGCTGGCGGAAGCTGCAGGGCGGAGACGCGCACAGCGCGTCCCTGGATGTGCGCCGTGGCCGTGGGCGTGTCCTGAGGTGTGTTGCGTTTGACCAGATGTTCCTCCAAGTGGGATGTAAAACGCTGGTCAGTCCCAAGTTCCTTAGATGACATATAAACTGACTCAGAGGTACCACCCAGCACAGTATAGGTATTTTGTAATTTATTGTCAAATATTTGAGAATAGAGACCAGCCTCGAACAACACATACGAATGCGCAGCCCAAGTTGATCTGGCATTCCACAGGAAAAAGCAACTCTTTTCACACAAAGAAAGCCCCCATCTCCCCCCCCCCCCTCCTCTCAACACTGATAAGAAGAGAGACTTGGGGGTTGTGTTCACATTCCTGATGGTTTACGACCCTGTCTAAATAGGCAATCTGAAGACAAAGAGAAACTAGTATACAGAGTAAAATTAAGGGGAAAAAAATGAGCTGATTCAAACATGATTATGAATAAAGAAATAGCTCTTAAACATATGCATTATCCACAATCCCCCTTCAGATCTTATCCAAAAGATCTCTCCTACGAGAGCAACACCTCTAAAGCACGCCCCACATTAAAGTAGGTGCTGTAGTTTTTTTTTCTTTGAGCAAGCTAGCAATAAAACAACAGCATATTTACATGGATGATAGATGGAGGGAGTCCACGTCAATGTCGTCATGGTCAGGGAAGGAAATCAACAATTCTCGAAAGTCTCCATTTTGCTTGACCCCCTTCAAAGACATAACGAGCCGAGAAACAGTGTGGGGTTGACCTTTGACAGCTCTAACAATGATGCGGGTGCATAGAGACCTAGCACAAGGGGCGATAAAGCAACCGCAAGAGGCTATAATGGCCAAGAAAACTCCAATGGAGACCAGGGCCGACTTAATTAGGTCAGACCACCTGCCAAAGGTGTTATGAAGCCAATCTTTAAAGGGGTCAGAGACACCGGAAACTTCAGTAAGTTCTTAGGTTCTGAGGCCTTCTAAGGCGCTCTGGACCGAGCCATCGGGGGCAGCATTGTTAGGAATGAAGGTACAGCATTGGTCACCAAACATTGCACACACACCTTCTTCCTTGGCTAGGATGCGGTCAAGGGCTATGCGGTTCTGGATGGCCATGAGGGAGGTCGGGGCAAGTTGTTCAGCAAGTCCCTCAACGGCGCCACGAGTCAGGTTGGTCAGTCTCAACAGATTATAAAAAACATAGTTAATGCGTTCTACATTTTTAGTAGCAGTCACAGGGAAAATAGCACCAATGATAGGAAGGTTCTCGAAACCTGCACAGGATTCACACCACAATTTGTGTTGTGAAGGGACCCCTCTTGGTTGTCCAATTGCATCAAAGTAAACACCATCAGGGTTTCTCATCAGATCAAAGGAGCCCTTTACACTCCTTCGAGATAAAACATGGCGGCGTCGGCGAGACGTTAGAGAGGCCGCTGAGACAGGAGTTACAAGGGGAGTTAATTTGGTACCCACTAGGGTGAGTGGGGTCACCAGTCTAACCATAGCACAAAGCCCTATGGATAACGTTGGGATTCTAATGTACAATCTGTGCTCCCCACAATACCAGAATAAGTCAGCTCGTGCCCAAGGGCCTATCCTTGAGCCATCCATCAGTGTGGTGCACCAGGAAGGGTTAATGTCACCCAATTTGTTGGGGGACGAAGAGGGTCCTTTGAATTGAAAACACGTGTAATTCAGCTTTTGGGCCACAAATGGAAGAAGTCGGGTGGCATTGTCAACAGAAGGGTACACATGTCAGTCAACTTAAAAGGGGCGGGGTAAGTGTGGGGAAAAGGACGTCCAGCGGAACAAGCAACACAGTCACCCAGGTTTTGGCATCCACCTGAGCCACAGGTTTACCTGTACCCGCTCCTAAGGTCAAAGTTACCAGGCCTTCGGTGGTGATGTCATTAGCACGCACAGATGTGAGAGCCTTTGAAACACCACCAAAGTGGGGTGGTACTTTAGGTGCTACAGAGGGTGTAGAGGTAGTTAATGCCCTCTCAAGGATATTAATTTTAATAATCCCTTTAGGGTCCGTACCAGCCTGTTCAACCCCCAAAACAACATAAAAGGGACTTGGCACAACACCCATTCCGATAATTGTAAGTGCAAGGGGATTCTGGGAACGATCAAAATTCCTCTGAAAGGTCATCCCTCTCTGAATAACTTCTAATAGTAGAGGTAGGCGGTAATGGTAAAGAGAGGGCCCTGTGTAGTGGGTTACACTCGTCCATGAGGGGCACCACCCACTAGAGTATGTTGTCTGCTTCCGACACCAATGGTTCAGTTTTATGTCGTAACAAAGATAGAGGTTACTACCACGGTACAAACTATTTTTTCCCCCGCAATTAATCACACTGCACAGGTCAAAAAAATAAGTCTTGCTGTCCCCCCTAACCCAGTCTATTTCAAGTCCGCCGTATGTTCTAAGACACTTGTCAGTCACTGTCGTCGGTAAGGAAGGACTGAGGCACAAGAACAGTAGAACAAGCCTAAACACCAATTCGTCAGGGAACACTACCGGGTGTAACATCCTGCCTTTCGTCTATCAATATCAGAGTAATTTAGGTAACACAACGGGGATAAACATCAAACTTTTCACTTAATGTAACGACACATGTAGTTATGCTGAAAACAAGCAAGAGAAATTGGATAACTTCGAGTATAAAGGCTGGTCTCAAATAAGGATATACAATATAGAAGTTAAAAAGAGTAATATAGGTAGAAAATCTCTCTCTCAGTGTCGTCTTCTGGGCTGTAGGATTATGTGTGTGTAATTAAAGCCTCGCTCTTCTATGACCTAGAGGGGGAGAGGTTACTAGCACAATCACCCCTTATGTGTGTTACTTCGTTAACACACACACTAAAAATGAGTCGTTTTCTGCTCCCGTTCTTCTTCAGATGCCTCAGGCTCAAAAGGCGCTGCTGGGGGGTCGAGTGGGGCATATGTAGTGGCGATGTCAGCAATGACATCCGCTGGTAATCTGTCAGGTTCTTCAGCAGGAGTGTAGAGGGAGAGGTGGTACCAGGTGTCCCCTTTTCCAGCTAGTCGAAGGGCGTGAGACGTCCGTTCCACGACCTTGAAGGGACCAGTCCACCTGGGCTCCGTCCAATTGCGTTTGATGACCTAGATCTTGACCCTCTCAGCGGGCGGAAGGGAATCTGGAGTGGCGGGCTGTCATCCTCGTATCTGTACAGAAGAACTGGCACACAAATTCTGCATTTTTTGTGTAAAATACCATTTTGGTTTTACGCTGAGTCCTCCTTCCATGGCGGCTGCTGGTCCTGGGCTGACCTGTATGCAGCTCATAGGGTGAAAAAACTCAAAGGGCGGTAAAACAGTTTTATTCACGGACCTTCGAATGATCATTAACGCTAATTGCAACATGTCAATCCAATTAAATTTGGTCTGTGCACAGATGTTAGCCAATTAGTTTTTAATGTTCTGATCCATCCTTTCAACCTTACCTTGGGACTCAGGATGGTACCCCAAACCTGTGTTCTAGTCCGAAAGCCTTTTCGACCAAGGCTAAGTGAGTTTTTTTTTTTTTAAATGTTTGCCGTTGTCTGACCTAATCTTTTTGGGGAAACCATGTCGGGGTACTAGGTCATTCACAAGTCATTTAATTACTGATGTTGCATCCTCTTTTGAGGCTGTTGTTGCTTCCGGCCAACCACTGTAATTGTCAACACAAGTCAGTACGTACCTTTTCCCTTGTACCGTATTGATCATATCAGTGAAATCAAAGACTATACATGATTCACCCTCACCTCCTCCATATTCTAAATTTGATCTACTAAAATACTATCGATGTGTAAAATCGTTATTTTCAAATTAAAATTAGTTATAACTTCTTACCCACGGGAAAAACGTTAGAACTATGGAATGTGTCAGAGTCGGATTATTGTCGATTTTGTTCCAAGGAGTCTGTATCCACCCTCACTCACCCCCTTCTGTTTCTGAAAAAGGACTGTTAGTCATACTATCACTTTCAGAAACATCTAAGAAAAAGGTCAGCTAATAGTCAAGTAGCGGAGGACAAGTCATGTTTGAAGTCAATGATAGTCTCTTTAGCCTCTGTTGTCCACTGGGGGGTGTTGTTAGGGTAGGGGACCCCTTAGCAATATCACAAATAACTCAAACTCCACTAAATATGCTTATATTTTATATTGTCACAAATACTAGAAAAATACTACCCGTATGGCGGATGCTTTATCAATAGTATTTTGAAATTTTACCACACCTGGTGGCCCCAATAATTGATTAAGTCAAGCTCATGTTGTAGAAAGTCGAATGATGCGGACACGTTTGTTACTGAATACTTTCTATCAGACTTCTGCCATGGCAACTTTGTGTATGTAATGAGCAACTATAATTATTTGATATGCTTAAATGTGTAATGTGTCGTTTTAGCTCAGCTGTTGTGTAGCTGCTAGCTCCTCGTAGCCTACAGGTGTCTAAAGTGCAGCCCATAGTTATGTGTTTAACACAACTATGTGCTAAACCTAAACAATTGAAAATGTGGTATTTGGGTGTCGGTGTAATGTTTGGCAGCTACGCCGTGTCTTATCATTGCACCTAAGTTCTTTGGTTTTGTAGGCGAGACAGAGAGCAAGTGAACAATGTGGGACACAATTGTGTCCATCTTATACCATGCTAGTTGTTTCAAAGATAGGTCAACATGAGCAACCACACCTTGAGTTCCAAGATATATAAATATACAAAGGAGTCAAAGGTCTCCTGGTTCGAGTGTCTAACTGGTGATCATAACATATGGCGAGTCGGGTGGCAGAACACACGGAAGCATCTCAGCCAGTCAGGGTTTTCACTGTTAGAGCAGTTGGATGTCAGCCATTCCTGTTGTTTCAGGCTGTGGTAGGAGCCTTGGTAGTGGTGTCGCAGCTTGGTGGTTGAGCCGTTAGGTAACACCAGGAATGTTCCTTCTGTGCGATTTGAATGTCAGGGTACAGTCTGTAAAGGAGGTCCAGCAATCTGAACCGGAAGTGGTTTGGTGACAGGTAACCTTCTTGTGACCCCAGCGAAGCCTTCGACCTTTAAAGAGGAAGCACACAGTTTCTTTGGTACCTCTGCATTCAGAATCGAATGGGTGGCGCCAGTGTCAATCACAAACTGATAACATTGTCCGTTGACACTCATGTCCAGCAGGGGGCCAGTCTGTATCTCCTGCTGGGGCTCCTGCTGTGGGCGTCCTTTGCCACGCCGGTATAATGTTCGTTTGCCGGCAAACCGGGACCTTTCCTGTTCAGAAATATTCGGACATTCTCGAGCCCAGTGACCAGGCTGGTCACAGGCAAAACAGTTTCTTCCCCGGATTGACTTTGAAGCACCGTGTTGTCCACCACCCGAGTCCAACCGTCTGGTCGCACGTCTGTTGAGGATTCTTTCCTCCACCTGTTGGAACTCAAAAGCAAGGTCACCCACTGCTGAATATACCCTAGCTGATCTTTGACCTTTTGGTTCTTTTAACCTTTTATTTTCAGCGATCTGTAAATTAAGGAGTTGCTTCCTTGCTGCTCTGTCATTAGCCTTATCATCCTCATCTTGAGGAAAGAGACTGCGCATAGCAGTAGCTATGTTTGTAACGTATGGTGTTATCGGTGAGGTCGAAAATTCTGCCATTAATCCTGCTTGTTGTTCTGTATTTTTGCCATCTTGTGTGGAAACACAACGATACAAAATGCCTCTAAAGTGTCCTACTGAGAGAGTGTACCCTGCTGTTAGTTTGTCTAACGCAGGGGTCGGCAACCCGCGGCTCCGGAGCCGCATGCGGCTCCTTGACCACTCTGATGCGGCTCAGCTACATACATGCCGACGCCCCCGATTTCCCCAGGAGACTTATGGGTCTCAGTGTCTCTCATAGATAACTCCCAGGGAAAACTTAATCCTATTTACACTCTAATTACTAGATAAAGGGTGTGCCCTAATTTCACTGCAGTAATTGTCCTCTATAAAATTTGCATACAGCATGCCAGTCCAGTCACATGTTGCATGTTGTTATTACTTGCACACACAGGAGACAGCAAAGCATACTTACTCATCAGCCACACAGCTTACACTGACGGTAGCCGTATCAAACAACTTTAACATTGTTACGTTACAAATATGCGCCACACTGTGAACCCACACCAAAAAAGAATGAAAAACACATTTCTGGAGAACATCCCACCGTAACACAACATAAACACAACACAACCATTACCCAGAATCCCATGCAGTCTTAACTCTTCCGGTCTACATTATACACCCCCGCTACCACCAAATCCCCCCACACATCAACCCCCCCTCTCCGTGCGTTGGTTGAGCGGAAGAGTTAGGGCTGCATGGGATTCTGGGTATTGGTACCGTCAGTGTAAGATGTGTGGCTGCTGACCTAGTACGGAAGAGTTAGTGCTGCATGGGATTCTGGGTATTGGTAGCGTCAGTGTAAGATGTGTGGCTGCTGAACTAGTACGGAAGAGTTAGTGCTGCATGGGATTCTGGGTATTGGTACCGTCAGTGTAAGATGTGTGGCTGCTGATCTAGTACGGAAGAGTTAGTGCTGCGTGGGATTCTGGGTATTGGTACCGTCAGTGCAAGATGTGTGGCAGGTGAGGTAGTACGCCTTGCTGTCGCTTACGTGAACAAGCTGAAGCTGCATTGTACGTGTAGTCGAGCAGGTACACTGTTAGGGCAGACTGTACAGAGCGCCAAATGCAGTGCCATCACGCTCTGATATTCTGGAGTCTCCCGGGAAAAATGAGAGGGTTGGCAAGTATGACGCTATCAAGCGCCAATCAAATATTCAAAACTCGCGGGCTGCACTAACAACATGCGTGCCGGTGCATGTGTCAGAGACCCCTGGTTAACATAGCACACAGCATTTAAGCTTTGTATGCAGAGTTTTTCACTTTAAATTTTAAAATTTTTTTTGTGGCTCCCATTACTTTCTTTAATTTGTGAAACTTGCCAAAATGGCTCTTTGAGTGGTAAAGGTTGCCGACCTCTGGTCTAACGTGTTAAGCCAAAGACTCCCACCTTCAGACACAGGTGGGAGTTTGTCAACAATGGCCTGCATGTCTGCCACAGCAAAAGGCTTATATTGAAATCTGCCGCTATTATCAGGAAAAAGTGGATATGCGTGTCCCTCCAGCTTTTTTTTTAAGCGTGTGTTGTATGCATGTGGTTCATGTGGGTGTTGGTCAATGTAGCCTTCCATTGAGCCATTAACAGTTACAGGAGACCACAAAGTCTGGCTCCGTTGTGTGTTGTTCAAGAATGTCTGATGTGCACGTGAGAGACTGTCATCTACTGGGGGAGGGCATTTGTTTATGGCAACAAAATGGTCTGGCGTGTAAAGTGAGGAGTTTTGCGTTGACTCATGCATTATCTGCTGTCTAGTAAGAATAGGCATATTCGGGAGGTTTTCCGCTGGGTGGATGTTATTTTGGGGCTTAGGCACCAGAGGTGATTTACACTCAGGAGACAGCGTTAGTTTTGGAGGAGGGTTCAATCTTAGAGAGGCTGTGTGAGCACCGCCCTCATTTGTCACAGGAGTAGGGGGTGGACCAGAGAGCTTTGTTTCTGTTTCGACCACCAGGGCTCTTCCTGTGACTGTCAAAAGTGGGTATAAAGACGCCTCCGGCTTTACGTCATAGGGCGGTGGCTTAGTCAAAGTCTGGGCGGGTCGTTTGAATTGTCTTACGCATGCGCGGCAGGCAAAAGACCAATCAATCCATCTGTCATATTTGTCTCATTAATCATCTGTTCTTTTGCTGCATTTCGTTTTTCCACGTAATCCCCGTTTACTTTTATCATACGCTTAACTCTTAAATTCTCGAGCACCAACCCTGCTATTTTTTTTCTCTTGACCTGCCTGTTCCATTTTCACCAGCGCACACACACACACATGCACGTGTAAGCACTCACGCACACACAAGCAAGTGCCTACAGCCCTACGCACACACACACACGCACACGTAAGCACTCTCTCTGCGTTTCACTTTACCATAAAACTTCCAGTTACTTTTTTATTTTATTTTTTATTTTACCAGATGTTTGAGTTCACAACTTTTCGAGTATTGTAAACTCCCTCTTAACCCTTTCAAGGAACGTTCTCTTTTCTTTTTTTTCTTTTCTTTTTTTTTCTTTATTTTTCTTTTTAAACTCTACCTGCTAATTCCATTGTCGACAACAGTGCATTCAATTGATTATTAAACAGTAATGATTCATCACATTTTCCCCAGCCGTCATCACATTCTTTTCTGTCACACTCCTTGGCCATTGTGTCTATTTTTCCTTAATTTTAGCGCACACTAAAGTGTCGCCGGGACCTCACAACCAGGGAATCTTTATTGTATTTATTACAAATGGCCTCCAGCTGTGGAATTTATCATATGGTACAGAAGGGCCTCCTCCCGTACGATTCTTAATTTTAACGCACACGTTAATGCCGTAGGGAACTCGCAACCAGGGAGTATTTATTGTATTTTACAAATGGCCTCCAACCCATCCTTAATTTGTGTGCACATAAAAATGTCAACAGGGATCTTACAACCAGGGAGTATTTACTGTACCATATGATGGGCATCCAACCCGTTACTCTTTTAGGCGGCGACCAACTACCCAGGGTGAGCCACACCCAACTATTAGTTCACTCGTCAATGAAACTGCCCGTCACGGTAATCGAGACACAATGACGTGAGTTGACCACTTATTTACAATTTTAATGCAATGGCAGGCTTGGCAAAAATGCAATCAATCTATCAAAATCACCATTCTGTGTCTGGTGTACAAAGCAGTGTTTAACTTACAGACTTCTGGGCAGACTCCTAATGCAGATTTTATCTAAAAAGAAAGGTTCTGCTTACCTTGAATTATGTTTTGGCCATGTGAGTCTGTCCAGAAGATTGCAAGAGAAGGTCCAATTGTCAGCGTGTCATCCCGGACGAGCCCCCAAATTGTTGCGTTTGACCAGATGTTCCTCCAAGTGGGATGTAAAACGCTGGTCAGTCCCAAGTTCCTTAGATGACATATAAACTGACTCAGAGGTACCACCCAGCACAGTATAGGTATTTTGTAATTTATTGTCAAATATTTGAGAATAGAGACCAGCCTCGAACAACACATACGAATGCGCAGCCCAAGTTGATCTGGCATTCCACAGGAAAAAGCAACTCTTTTCACACAAAGAAAGCCCCCATCTCCCCCCCCCCCCTCCTCTCAACACTGATAAGAAGAGAGACTTGGGGGTTGTGTTCACATTCCTGATGGTTTACGACCCTGTCTAAATAGGCAATCTGAAGACAAAGAGAAACTAGTATACAGAGTAAAATTAAGGAAAAAAAATATGAGCTGATTCAAACATGATTATGAATAAAGAAATAGCTCTTAAACATATGCATTATCCACAGGTGCTTGCAGTGCGCAAGGATGAGGGCGCATTCCAATGCGCCCAGGCCGTGACAGTTACACACGTGGCATTTAGTAGGCTGTTAGTGTTAGCCAAGCTAGCTGCAAGAAACAAACACTGTACAGTATTTTGAAAATATAGCTTGTTGTCTGTTTACTTTTAGTCCTGGGTACGCACACAAATGAGTGATTATTATTGTTGGAGAAGTAGCGCAGTCATCAAAGTATTTTTAATCGATTAAGAATCGTTACAAATAAGAATTGCAAATAATCTGAGAATCGATCGGAGGGATGGGGGACCCTTTAGGTGTCTTGTGTATGGTGGCCTCAGAATTTGGTGCTACGCCCCTGCTGAGTGCAAATCTTGTTAACCGCTTCAAGGCCTGTTCATCTGGTTTTATTTAAATTTTTACAGTGCACATCGATAATATCCGACATGTGAATTGCACTCGTCCTACTATTTTCTAAGCAGCTATTCCTGTGTCAGGTCACAGGAGTGGAAATGTGTCACAGCATGACCAAGGACGTGTCAGCAGTCTATCACAGAGATGAGAAGTAGTCGTTCACACTCGCAACAACATTCGCACCAATTCCAGCTAATTCAGAGTAAAGAGGCAAAGAAGGGCTGAGGTGTTTTATTGCTTACAACTCTACGTACTTGGGACTATTTCTGTGTTGTTTATCGGAAAAAGGATTTAAAACGGTCTCTGTGATGTGACTTTTTTTCCCCCGCATAAGTTCCGAAAATGCTCTACAATCAATCTGTAAAATCAATGAGCTGATTCCACCTACAATTCATTGTCTCGCATGAGCACTATAACACTTGTGACGTCTCACTCCCACATTACTCTCCTGCGCTCTACAGTAAGTGCACTCCCATTTAGAGGCTGTTCTCTTCTCTTCACCTTCAGCGCGGAAATACTCCAGTTCAAGCACATTATGGTGCATCCTTGGAAAAAAAATAAAATAAACGTGCACACATTTTCTGTGGTCTGTCCTCTGACGGAGGACACACAATTGTCGAAATGTTTTAACGACATTGTCCTTCAAACAAAACACATTAATTATGCTACTTGGTAGGTACATCTGCTCCAAAAAGCTGTAATGCTACATTGTCTCACCAGCAGTAAAGTAGATGCATTCTACTGTTGCTTGATTTGACGACAGTTCCAATAAACGTCGGCCATCAACTAAAAAGTGGGCAGATATTACACCTCAGCTTTAATCAGGAAGTACAAACCCCGTTTCCATATGAGTTGGGAAATTGTGTTAGATGTAAATATAAACGGAATACAATGATTTGCAAATCATTTTCAACCCATATTCAGTTGAATATGCTACAAAGACAACATATTTGATGTTCAAACTGATAAACAATTTTTTTTTTGCAAATAATCATTAACTTTAGAATTTGATGCCAGCAACACGTGACAAAGAAGTTGGGAAATGTGGCAATAAATACTGATAAAGTAGAGGAATGCTCATCAAACACTTATTTGGAACATCCCACAGGTGAACAGGCAAATTGGGAACAGGTGGGTGCCATGATTGGGTTTAAAAGTAGATTCCATGAAATGCTCAGTCATTCACAAACAAGGATGGGATGAGGGTCACCACTTTGTTAACAAATGCGTGAGCAAATTGTTGAACAGTTTAAGAAAAACCTTTCTCAACCAGCTATTACAAGGAATTTAGGGATTTCACCATCTACGGTCCGTAATATCATCAAAGGGTTCAGAGAATCTGGAGAAATCACTGCACGTAAGCAGCTAAGCCCGTGACCTTTGATCCCTCAGGCTGTACTGCATCAACAAGCGACATCAGTGTGTAAATGATATCACCACATGGGCTCTGGAACACTTCAGAAACCCACTGTCAGTAACTACAGTTGGTCGCTACATCTGTAAGTGCAAGTTAAAACTCTCCTATGCAAGGCGAAAACCGTTTATCAACAACACCCAGGAACGCCGTCGGCTTCGCTGGGCCTGAGCTCATCTAAGATGGACTGATACAAAGTGGAAAAGTGTTCTGTGGTCTGACGAGTCCACATTTCAAATTGTTTTTGGAAACTGTGGACGTCGTGTCCTCTGGACCAAAGAGGAAAATAACCATCCGGATTGTTATAGGCGCAAAGTTGAAAAGCCAGCATCTGTGATGGTATGGGGGTGTATTAGTGCCCAAGACATGGGTAACATACACATCTGTGAAGGCGCCATTAATGCTGAAAGCTACATACAGGTTTTGGAGCAACATATGTTGCCATCCAAGCAACGTTACCATGGACGCCCCTGCTTATTTCAGCAAGACAATGCCAAGCCACGTGTTACATCAACGTGGCTTCATAGTAAAAGAGTACGGGTACTAGACTGGCCTGCCTGTAGTCCAGACCTGTCTCCCATTGAAAATGTGTGCCGCATTATGACGCCTAAAATACCACAACGGAGACCCCCGGACTGTTGAACAACTTAAGCTATACATCAAGCAAGAATGGGAAATAATTCCTCCTGAGAAGCTTAAAAAATGTGTCTCCTCAGTTCCCAAATGTTTACTGAGTGTTGTTAAAATGAAAAGCTATGTAACACAGTGGTGAACATGCCCTTTCCCAACTACTTTGGCACGTGTTGCAGCCATGAAATTCTAAGTTAATTATTATTTGCAAAAAAAAAAAAAAAGTTTATGAGTTTGAACATCAAATATCTTGTCTTTGTAGTGCATTCAATTGAATATGGGTGTATTTGCAAATCAATCAATCAATCAATCAATGTTTATTTATATAGCCCTAAATCACTAGTGTCTCAAAGGGCTGTACAAGCCACAACGACATCCTCGGTGTCGAGTGGGTCTGACATAATATTGTGAAAGTCCAACACATCAGCGAAAGTCCAGTCCATGGTGGGGCCAGCGGGAACCATCCCGAGTGGAGACGGGTCAGCAGCGTAGAGATGTCCCCATCTGATGGACAGGCTAGCGGTCCACCCCGGAGCAGAGTAGAAAAGAAAAGAAAAGAAACGGCAGATCAACTGGTCTAAAAAGGGAGTCTATTTAAAGGCTAGAGTATACAAATGAGTTTTAAGATGAGACTTAAATGCTTCTACTGAGGTAGCATCTCTAACTTTTACCGGGAGGGCATTCCATAGTATTGGAGCCCGAATAGAAAACGCTCTATAGCCCGCAGACTTTTTTTGGGCTCATTGTATTCCGTTTATATTTACATCTAACACAATTTCCCAACTCATATGGAAACGGGGTTTGTAGGTTTTAAAAGGGGTCTTATGAACATGCAATGATTTATGATCAAATTTTCCAAAACACCAATTGCAAAGCTCTGGCAATGCCTATTTGATACACTATATCCCAATTAAAAAAACATTTTTTTTACATATTTTTGGCCTGATTTCTGTAAGTGTTTAAATTAAGTCAGATATATATATATATTTTTGGCATTGTTTTTAATATTAACTGCCATGATTGTTATGGAAATGACAAGTGGTGATGATAATTGATAATCATTTTGATGGGCCTGCTATCGATGCTGTGAACCTCTGGCCCTAGGTCGAACGCCAACGTGCGTGTCGAAGCTGGGGAAAAATTTGCTGTAAAAAATAAAATGTGTGTTTATGTTAGCATAATAACAAAATAAAACGTTAAGATACTTACAAGATGCCACCAAGTATCAATATCTATGAATTTTAAGTGTAAACGGAAGGAGCATGCTAACATTGGAATCTATGATTTTCAGGTTTAACACATATAGGGGCGTAACGATTCGTTTTAACAACAATTTGATTCAATATTTGTGGTTGCCGACACAATTCAGGGACAACATTATTTTTTTTAGAACAATATGATACACAACCATTTGGTGAGTTGAAATTGATTCAGTAACTTTTTAGCAAAACAAATCAGTGTGACTGTGAAATAAATAGTGCTTACTGGACACTGCATGTGAAGTTTCCTATATTCCTGTTATTTCCTGTAAGGGAATTATGTATAAATGAATTATGGAAACAAACAAGCAAGTAACCAACAATTATTCGCCAATGCATTCACATCTTATTTGAATAAACTGCAACCAACATTTTAGGTTGAATTAACAAGAAGAAACATTTTCTGCTCACATTTTTTAACATTCAAGTACAGTAACCAACATTTTAACAGTACATTTACCTGCTAAATAAAGTTCCCAGACCTGGCCATACAGTATCTGTTCTCCGCCCTCGCCTCACCAATGATGGATAGCGTCCTAGGTGTGAGGAAGCATGTATGTCCTCTCATCCCTGTTGAAGGGGTTGGCCCCTCACTTCCTAAATTCAATAGCCTCGTTTATCCATCTGTTCTATTATTTGTGTCAGGGTTGCCCCTGACAGTTTGGTTGTGTTTGTCTTAGTTTCCTGTCAGTGCTTTTATTTTGTCTTCATTTCCTGCTTGTATCCCTGAGTGCTTTTTCCCCTCAGCTGTGGCTGATTGGCACCGGACAACACCTGGTGTAAATCAGCCAGATGCTATTTGAACCTGCCTTCCCCTCCAGTCAGTGCTGGATTATTGTCATTGTAATACTTGTCATTGCAGCTGTGACCCACCCATAATGTGTCATGGTTTGAATTCGTTTTTGGAGCTGTCATTACTATTCGCATTGGTCAGTAGGGGGCAGTAGGGCGTTTCTTCCCAATTGAATGCGATCACCTGCAGACCGGAAGCTTCTCGTCATTCTGATGAGAGCGACCAGTCTGTAAACATCTGAAACGTTCTGTGTGATTTTTCCTCCTGTATAACAGGTTAGTTTTGGTGAATCAACTCACTGAATAATATCCATGTGATCTTTATAAGTTTAAGTACACATTCTGATGGTGGAGCCTAACTCTGAAGTGTTTGTGAGTTGTAGTTTGTATCTGTGAATGAATCCAGTGCACAGCTGCAGTAATCAATACAAAATGGCGACGTGAGTGCGCAATGTTTGTATAGGAACTTCTGATCCTAATTCAGACTCCCAAATTAGAGCTCCCATTTTCTTATTGATTTTATAATGTATAGTTGTGTAATGTGTGTGTTCTGAAAGAGGTTTTACATGCTATTTTTTGGTGTTTAGACATGGTTGTATAAGTTAAGCTCTCAGGAATGGTCAATGAACATTTCAAGTACAGTAACTTAAAGCTGCTATTATTAGAAGAAGAATATGAAGAAAAGTAAAGTATTTAAATGAATGTTGCTAAAGTGTGCATTAAGTTAAAGGTGAATATTCCTGAGAAAGAGAAGACAGTGAAATAATGTCTAATTGGGCACTATATTGTATGTTTTGGAGTGATGTGGATATGTAAAAAATATATGGTAAAGGCATACAGTATTGTTATGGTAATTATTACTCCAGTGATACAGTAACTGTTTAATGATAGTTTATTGAGTGTTTTGATGAACATAGAGGTGAAGATAAAGTAAAATACATTGACATGATAATACAAAGTGACAAAATATATGGGAAATGAAGTGAATTGTGGATTTATAATTTCTGTTAATAAATTCTGATGAGAGCGACCAGTCTGTAAACATCTGAAACGTTCTGTGTGATTTTTCCTCCTGTATAACAGGACATTATTATCTGACTGCTTGTCCTGGCTACCTGGGACCTGCAACAGATATTTGGGGGCTCGTGCGGGATCGGCAACGCCATTGATGGTTTGACGATTGCTGATCCAGTGATATATATGAACCAGAAGACCAGAGTGACTGCACGTTACTGAAGTGAGGTGACGTGTTTGCGGTGCGGCTACAGAGCAGAGGTGGTGTGTCTACAGTGCGGCTACAGAGAAGAGGTGGCGCGACTGCAGGACAACTACAGTGCAGAGGTGGCGTGACTGCAGTGCGACTTCAGTACAGAGGTGCGACCATAGAGCCAAAGAAACTACAGCAACTGCAGTGCGACTAGAGAGACTGCAGTGCGACTAGAGAGACTGCAGTGCAACTACAGTGACTCAGTGCGACTACAGAGGCGAGGTGAAGTGGCTGCAGAGTGACGACAGGAGCAAGGTGTCATCACTGCAGCTAAGGCCATGTCTGAAGGACGCAAAGAACTCTTATGGAGCATCAAAAAGCAACTATACCTACTCTCAGGCACCGAAGCCTATGAGGTTGCGATGTCCATCGGAATTGATCATCCAGGCACAGACGAGCTGAGCTCAACCGATGAAGAAAGCTGCATCGACCATATCCTTTCCTTTATGCAATCTGATGATCTTTTTAATTCTAATGATGAGGGTATTGGTCGTTTGATGATATTGAATGATGTAATATTGAAGGTTATCAAAAAACGTGATTGTTTTGAATGACCTGTTTTTGTTTCAAATGATGAGCCATCTTGTTCAAATGCACCACACATATACTCAGGTGATACTACATATCCACACACTAACCCCAGTACACACACCCACACAACCACACCAGATATGAAGCAACTACAAGCCATGTATGAAGAACTAGGCAGGAAGTTACAGGAATGTGTGACTCCCACCACATCTTCTGGCCTGACAACCACAACTGACCCACACCTAAACAACCATGATGCAAACGACCCCCTAACGACTCAAATAACCCCAGCACAAGGTGGCAGCCAGCCACGTCACCATAGTGATTTCGAACCCACACCACGCCAAACCCCAGAGAGGTTGGTCTCCCTACAAGATCTTGCTTATCTCCAGCGAAAAGAGTTCAGGATACATGGGGGCCAAATAAGTGACACTACATCTGATCTAAGCTACAACAGCTTATGCAAACAAATAGATGAAGGTCTCAGAGAGAAACACACTGAGGGTGAGGTCATTAGAGGGGTGCTCCGTGCAATCAAACCTGTCAACTTCAGCGATATTTTGACAAACAAAGACGACCTGACTGTCACAGAACTCAAAAGCTTCCTCCAGTCACACCTAGGTGAAAAGGGATGCACAGAGCTCTTTCAGGAGTTGATGTGTGCCAAACAACATGAAAATGAGACACCACAGCAATTCTTGTATAGAATGATTGGCCTCAAACAAAAGATTATGTTCACTACTAAACTAACAAGCTCAGTAGTTAAGTATGATACCTCCACAATACAGTGCATATTCTTGAACACAATATGTCAGGGAATAGGAGAGAAGTATGATGATGTCAGGCGTGAGCTCAAGCCTCTCCTTGCTGACCCAACAGTATCTGATGAAGCTTTGCTGCGACAGGTGATAAAGACCACCACAGAGGAAAGTGAGAGAAAGCGCAGATTTGGTCGCAGCTCTGCCCGTAAAGTAAGTCAGGCCCATAGCACCCAGGCTGAACCTGAGGAGAAAGTTAAGAGTGAGGTAAAAGTCAACACTGTCAATAAAGATGACACAATACAGAAACTTAGCTCCCAGGTTGAAGCATTGACCCAGGCAATGGAGACCCTGAAACAGCTGGTCACACAGGCTCATGCACCAGATCAGCGCTGTGCACCAACCTCTTACTGTGACCCCGAAAAGCCCAGAACTGAGAGAAATACACAGAGACCCTATGGCTGCACACAATGTGTCACCCAGTCCAATCCAAATTGCAACCACTGCTTCGCATGCGGAGAAGAAGGCCATCGTGCAGTTGGGTGCTTGAAGAAACAGGAATCGTCGGGAAACGGGGTGCGGTCAAGACAGAGGGACAACCTTTGACCGCTCCTGCACCCCTGTCCCAACCCCGAACAGGCCCAAAACAAAAGCCAGCTAAGATCAGTGATGCCAACACAATACAATCTCACAATACATCACAGCCATGCAAGCTAGTAGCCCCACTCATTGGCCGCAAATCCCTGCTGAAATGTAGTATGGGTGGCTACGCTGTCACTGTCCTGCTGGACACAGGAGCCAATGTGAGCCTAATTGACCGCACGTGGAAGAACAAGTATCTGCCTAGCCAAAATATTCGACCTCTCTGTGAGCTACTGGACAATGAGCTGAATGTTTCGGCAGTCACGGGTAATGAAGTGCCTTACGACGGATGGGTTGAAGTGGTGGTAAACCTGCAAGGCAATGATGATCCAGACTTATCCATCCGTGTACCCTTCCTAGTGAGTTGCCTGAAACTAGACAGACGATTAGTTGGTTTTAATGTAATCCAAGAACTCATTAAGAGTAATGAAGGCCGGCCTAAACTCATGTCCATTCTGTCTAACCTCCTTGTGGGTGCCATGGAGATTGATGATGTTAGTGCTGGAGCCATAGTGAGTTTTATTCGGACTCAGAACTCCCCAAAAGAGGAACATGCTGCTGTAAAAGTGGGTTTCAAAGAGGTCACAATTTGTTCAGGTCAGGTAGTTCACGTTAAGTGCAGGGTTCCAGCCAATATTAACCCCTCAGAGTCATTTGTGTTGTTTGAACCCAACCTTGACAGTGTACAGCTGGAGTCATTGAGCATTGGAGCAGGCTTAATGGAGATTCACCAGACAGACAGGTGTTTCATTAAAGTGCCAGTGTCAAACCACTCCCAAATGGATGTGACCTTGCCAAGCTTCACAGTCCTAGGCAGCATTGAGCCCATTGACAAAGTCATAGAGACAGACAGTCCCCACAGTGACCATAAGAGTATTCATGTTAACACTGTTGACTCCTCACCTCCCCCCAATTCTAATCAGGTCCTACCCACTGCAGACCTGTGGCACCCACCAGTGGATGTCAGTCATCTGGCAGATGATCAACAAGAGGAGGTGAAACAAATGTTGATGGAGGAATCAGGAGCTTTTGCTCGCAATGATGGTGACATTGGGGACATCCCAAGCCTCCATATGACCATCAGTCTGAAAGATGACATTCCAGTCCAAAAAACATATTCATCCATTCCCAAACCACTCTATCAAGAGGTCAAACAGTACATCCAAGAGCTGCTTGCAAAAGGCTGGATTGTCAAGTCAAAATCACCCTTTGCAGCACCTGTTGTCTGTGTCAGAAAACGTGATGGATCTCTAAGACTGTGTATTGATTACAGGCAGTTGAACCAGAAAACAGTGCCAGATCGCCACCCACTGCCTCTCATCCAGGATCTCTTGGACACCCTGGGCGGCCACAGCTGGTTCACCATTCTTGACCAAGGCAAAGCCTATCACCAGGGCTACATAGCTGAAGGATCCCGCCACATGACAGCCTTCATATCGCCTTGGGGTCTATATGAGTGGGTGAGAATACCGTTTGGTCTCAGCAATGCCCCTGCTGCTTTCCAACGCAGCATGGAGGAGATGCTTGTCACCTTGCGTGACGACTGCTGTATTCCTTATCTTGACGACATCCTCTGCTACTCCAAGTCCTTTGCTGATCATGTTGATGCAGTGCGTCGTGTCCTGAGAGCCCTGCAACGTCATGGAGTCAAGCTGCGACCCACAAAATGTGAGTTGTTCAAGCCAGAGGTCAGGTATGTGGGGAGGTTAGTGTCAGCTAATGGGGTGAGAATAGACCCAAAAGACATAGAGGCTGTAATGTCACTGAGGGAGAAAAGACCCACTACAGTGGGGGATGTCCGTAAACTGTTAGGTTTTCTGAGTTACTATAGGATGTACATTCAAGATTTCTCCCGCATCACTAAGCCAATATATGGGCTGCTACAAGTGAAAGGAAATCCTGATGCAACACAGGGGAAGATAAAGAAAGGTAAAGGAGCACAGTTGCCTTCAAAGACCCCCATACAGTGGACTGATTGTCACCAGACCATCCTCGAGCAGCTCATTAACGCCCTGTCACACCCACCTACACTAGCGTACCCTGACTTTGAACTGCCCTTTACGCCACACACAGACGCCTGTCAGCAGGGACTCGGTGCAGTCTTGTACCAGCGACAGAGTGGAAAGCTGAAAGTCATCGCATATGGTTCAAGGACATTGACCCCCGCTGAAAAGAACTATAACTTTCACTCTGGAAAGCTGGAGTTCTTAGCCTTAAACTGGGCGGTATGTCAAAAATTCAGGGATTATCTGTTTTACGCCCCATCCTTCACAGTGTATACAGACAATAATCCACTAACATATGTGATGAGTACTGCAAAGCTGAACGCCACAGGCTACAGATGGGTTGGAGAGCTTGCTGACTTCAGATTCAACCTAAATTATAGGCCAGGAAAAGTAAATGTGGATGCTGAGACACTGTCTCGTCTCCCACTGGACATAAACAGTTATGTTGAGGAGTGTACTGAAGAGCTCGACAGAGATGCAATACGTGCTACTTGGGAAGGAAGTGAGGCTGCAAAAAGGTATGACATCGCCTATGTTGCTTCTCTTAACCTGGCCCAAAGTTCAGAGTCTCAAGTTAAGTCCCCAGTACCAACCATCAGCCAAAGTGAACTAATTAGATCTCAGAGGCAGGATGCAGCCATCAGTGAGATAATCAAGCTGAACAGTCAAAGAACCAAGCACCGACTAAAGAGAGACAAAGGAATAGGAGTCAGGTTGAAAGGAATGCAGAGAGAGAGACATTCCAAAGCAGTGCTTCATCTGACTCTGATGAAGATGGTCCAAGACCACAGTACTGGCTCAGAGTATCAAGGCCAGCCGAGTCACAAAGGTCAAATATAACAATCACCCATGTGACTCAAAGAAACCATGTTACTTCTCCATCCTTACATGAACAAGCAAGGCTGACCACGCAAGCAGGAGAGCACGGACAGCCTCCTAGCTTCACAGCAGAGGAACCTGAACTGATGGAGCGAGAACAATCCAGTGAACACGAATATGAACAGAATGCTGAAAATGAACATTGCCAAGCCAGGTATGACACCAACCAGGACAGTCCTTCTTCCCCTCAGTGTGGTTCAGTCAGGAGACCAGTGCGAGACAGGAGACCACCCAGGACACTGACTTACGAGTCTCTTGGTCAGCCATCTTACCAGTCAATTGGGTCAGTCAACAATATTGGACTTTGTGGGCCACAGACATTGCCAGCATGGGGAATACAGTCAGGCCCAACACCACATTACACACCCTATCCCACACTATACCCAACACTGCCATACACTGTCATGATGCCATACATTGTCCCTTCCTTTGCATACTAACATACAAGTTTTGATTTGAAAAAAAGTATATTCAAAAGAGTATTTTGTTTTTGAATGCCGGGAGTCATTTTCTTTGTCGGGGAGCGTGTGACCCACCCATAATGTGTCACATTTTTGTGTTGATTTATTTATTTTATTTTATGGTTTGAATTCGTTTTTGGAGCTGTCATTACTATTCGCATTGGTCAGTAGGGGGCAGTAGGGCGTTTCTTCCGAATTGAATGCGATCACCTGCAGACCGGAAGCTTCTCGTCATTCTGATGAGAGCGACCAGTCTGTAAACATCTGAAACGTTCTGTGTGATTTTTCCTCCTGTATAACAGGTTAGTTTTGGTGAATCAACTCACTGAATAATATCCATGTGATCTTTATAAGTTTAAGTACACATTCTGATGGTGGAGCCTAACTCTGAAGTGTTTGTGAGTTGTAGTTTGTATTTGTGAATGAATCCAGTGCACAGCTGCAGTAATCAATACAAAATGGCGACGTGAGTGCGCAATGTTTGTATAGGAACTTCTGATCCTAATTCAGACTCCCAAATTAGAGCTCCCATTTTCTTATTGATTTTATAATGTATAGTTGTGTAATGTGTGTGTTCTGAAAGAGGTTTTACATGCTATTTTGTGGTGTTTAGACATGGTTATATAAGTTAAGCTCTCAGGAATGGTCAATGAACATTTCAAGTACAGTAACTTAAAGCTGCTATTATTAGAAGAAGAATATGAAGAAAAGTAAAGTATTTAAATGAATGTTGCTAAATTGTG
Source organism: Entelurus aequoreus (assembly GCF_033978785.1). Classification (NCBI taxonomy): domain Eukaryota; kingdom Metazoa; phylum Chordata; class Actinopteri; order Syngnathiformes; family Syngnathidae; genus Entelurus; species Entelurus aequoreus. The sequence goes on from NC_084735.1 coordinate 41,887,105, forward strand.
CATTAAGTTAAAGGTGAATATTCCCGAGAAAGATAAGACAGTGAAATAATGTCTAATTGGGCATTATATTGTATGTTTTGGAGTGATGTGGATATGTAAAAAATATATGGTAAAGGCATACAGTATTGTTATGGTATTATTACTCCAGTGATACAGTAACTGTTTAATGATAGTTTATTGAGTGTTTTGATGAACATAGAGGTGAAGATAAAGTAAAATACATTGACATGATAATACAAAGTGACAAAATATATGGGAAATGAAGTGAATTGTGGATTTGTAATTTCTGTTAATAAATTCTGATGAGAGCGACCAGTCTGTAAACATCTGAAACGTTCTGTGTGATTTTTCCTCCTGTATAACAGGACATTATTATCTGACTGCTTGTCCTAGCTACCTGGGACCTGCAACACAGCTCCTACCTGTTTTGTCGTTTATACCTGAATCCTGTAGCTGTTGGCAGCGTGCTGTTTTTTGTTCCTAGTTCCTGTTTGCTGGATCCTGTGTCCCGTTTTCCAGTTTGGCTCCTAGTTCCTGGTTTGCGTCTTTTCTTTATTTTACTTTTGGACATTAAATAATGTTTTTCCGCACAATGCCTGTCGTCTTCTCTGCATCTTGGGGTTCGTCAACAACTCAATGTGACAGAATAATCCAGCCTAACACGAACCTCGCAGAGATGTCCATGGCGGAGAGGCTTAACAAAGCTTTAGAATTAATGGCTAATTTGAAGAGAAGTTCGGCCGCTTTTCAAGCCCTCTCCCACCCACCCCTGTCGTCTGTGGGCCTATCTGGGGACGTCTGGGATTCGTCCCTTGTGGGGGGGGGGGCTATGAGTAGCTGTGCAGCTGGGGAGGCACAGCTACTCCTTACCCCAGTGGGTCTGCAAGAGATGGCGCCATCATCTCCGAGGGGTCTGCAACTGACGCCGCCACCATGCACTCCGGTGGGCCAGCAGAGGGCGCCGCCACCACGCACTCCGGTGGGCCAGCAGAGGGCGCCGCCACCATGCACTCCGGCGGCGGCGTTCAACTCGCCGTCGCCACCTAACTCTTCCCCGCTGGTTGCGGGGACACTTGGCCTGGCGGCCCACCTCCTTGTCCTCCCTCCACCCTCCCTTGACTTTGGACTGTTTTTTTTTGGGAGGGAGGGGGGGTTTCTAATACGTCTGGTATCCGTTATGGGAAGGGGGGCTACTGTCAGGGTTGCCCCTGACAGTTTGGTTGCGTTTGTCTTAGTTTCCTGTCAGTGCTTTTATTTTGTCTTCATTTCCTGCTTGTATCCCTGAGTGCTTTTTCCCCTCAGCTGTGGCTGATTGGCACCGGACAACACCTGGTGTAAATCAGCCAGATGCTATTTGAACCTGCCTTCCCCTCCAGTCAGTGCTGGATTATTGTCATTGTAATACTTGTCATTGCAGCTCCTACCTGTTTTGCCGTTTATACCTGAATACTGTAGCTGTTGGCAGCGTGCTGTTTTTTGTTCCTAGTTCCTGTTTGCTGGATCCTGTGTCCCGTTTTCCAGTTTGGCTCATAGTTCCTGGTTTGTGTCTTTTCTTTATTTTACTTTTGGACATTAAATAATGATTTTCCGCACAATGCCTGCCGCCTTCTCGGCATCTTGGGGTTCGTCAACAACTCAATGTTACAATTTGTTTCTCATAAAGTGACTTCTCCTTGTGATGGTGGTAACTTGCAGCGCTGTCACTCCCATTGTGTCGGTTGCGTCTTCGGTGGTATAAAGTCGTGTTGTGGCTTTATCATTGTGTTGTGTCGTTTGTATTTGTGTGACTTTTGCATTCGTGCTGTAGCTGAAAGTTAGGATATTGTAATGCCCGGTTGTGGAAAAGAAGACACACAGTCAGAGATATACTCTCATGCTTTCTTAACAAGCGGTAACAAACTCAGGGATTCTATATATATGTATGTGTATATGTATATGTATATGTATATGTATATGTATATGTATATGTATATGTATATATGTATATGTATATGTATATGTATATATGTATATGTATATATGTATATATATATATATATATATATATATATATATATACACGTGGGCCACGCCCCTTCCACATATACAGTATATATATATATATATATATATATATGCAAGCGCTGCTATTCACCACAACTCACCTTTACGCACTCAGCACCCAGACGCCCAAACTCTCGCGGGACGCCATTCAGTCCGCTACTCTTGCGTAAGTGAAACACAACAGCACCACTCTTAAAGGCCTACTGAAATGAAATGTTTTTATTCAAACGGGGATAGCAGATCCATTCTATGTGTCATACTTGATCATTTCGCAATATTGCGATATTTTTGCTGAAAGGATTTAGTAGAGAACATCGACGATAAAGTTCGCAACTTTTGATCGCTGATAAAAAAAAGCCTTGCCTGTACCGGAAGTAGCGTGACGTATAAGGCTGAAGGGCTCCTCACATTTCCCCATTATTTACAATGCAGCGAGAGCGATTCGGACCGAGAAAGCGACGATTACCCCATTAATTTGAGCGAGGATGAAAGATTTATGGATGAGGAACGTGAGAGTGAAGGACTAGAGTGCAGTGCAGGACATATCTTTTTTCGCTCTGACCGTAACTTAGGTACAAGGGTTCATTGGATTCCACACTTTCTCCTTTTTCTATTGTGGATCACGGATTTGTATTTTAAACCACCTCGGATACTATATCCTCTTGAAAATGAGAGTCGAGAACACGAAATGGACATTCACAGTGACTTTTATCTCCACGACAATACATCGGCGAAGCTCTTTAGCTATGGAGCTAACGTGATAGCATCGTGCTTAAATGCAGATAGAAACAAAAGAAATAAACCCCTGACTGGAAGGATAGACAGAAAATCAACAATACTATTAAACCATGGACCTGTAACTACACGGTTAATGCTTTCCAGGCTGGCGAAGCTTAACAATGCTGTTGCTAACAACACCATTGAAGCTAACTTAGCTACGGGACCTCGACAGAGCTATGCTAAAAACATTAGCTATCCACCTACGCCAGCCAGCCCTCATCTGCTCATCAACACCCGTGCTCACCTGCGTTCCAGCGATCGACGGAGTGATGAAGGACTTCACCCGATCATAGATGCGGTCGGCAGCCCGGAGACGGAGGAAGTCAAGGTGAGGTCGGCGGCTAGCGCGTCTACTATCCATCTCAAAGTCCTCCTGGTTGTGTTGCTGTAGTCCGCCGGTAATACACCGATCCCACCTACAGCTTTCTTCTTTGGAGTCTTCATTGTTCATTAAACAAATTGCAAAAGATTCACCAACACAGATGTCCAGAATACTGTGGAATTATGTGGTGAAAACAGAGCTTTTTGTATTGGATCCAATGGTGTCCGAATACTTCCGTGCACTCCGTGACGCTATGGAGCTAACGTGATAGCATCGTGCTTAAATGCAGATAGAAACAAAAGAAATAAACCCCTGACTGGAAGGATAGACAGAAAATCAACAATACTATTAAACCATGGACCTGTAACTACACGGTTAATGCTTTCCAGGCTGGCGAAGCTTAACAATGCTGTTGCTAACAACACCATTGAAGCTAACTTAGCTACGGGACCTCGACAGAGCTATGCTAAAAACATTAGCTATCCACCTACGCCAGCCAGCCCTCATCTGCTCATCAACACCCATGCTCACCTGCGTTCCAGCGATCGACGGAGCGATGAAGGACTTCACCCGATCATAGATGCGGTCGGCGGCCCGGAGACGGAGGAAGTCAAGGTGAGGTCTGCGGCTAGCGCGTCTGCTATCCATCTCAAAGTCCTCCTGGTTGTGTTGCTGTAGTCCGCCGCTAATACACCGATCCCACCTACAGCTTTCTTCTTTGGAGTCTTCATTGTTCATTAAACAAATTGCAAAAGATTCACCAACACAGATGTCCAGAATACTGTGGAATTATGTGGTGAAAACAGAGCTATTTGTATTGGATCCAATGGTGTCCGAATACTTCCGTGCACTCTGTGACGTCACGCGCAAACGTCATCATACCGAAACGTTTTCAACCGGAAGTTTCGCGGGAAATTTAAAATTGCACTTTATAAGTTAACCCGGCCGTATTGGCATGTGTTGCAATGTTAAGATTTCATCATTGATATATAAACTATCAGACTGTGTGGTCGGTAGTAGTGGGTTTCAGTAGGCACACCGACAAACACTTCGCAGATATTACACTATTGTGTTGTGGCATATGCGTTTATGACGTTTCTCGACCACCCTATCCAATTCGTTAATCTTATAGCCAGACCTGTGTGTTTATTTCCATACCTGGCGGTTTCGGCTTCCTCTGAGGTTGTCACGTGATATACGGAAAATAAACACACAAGTCTGCCTATAAGAATAGCATATTGCGTAATTTTTTGAAGACCTAATGAACCTCTTTGGATTACCATATATATGTTTTATCCTAATTGTAAAACTGGGATTAGGTTGGAGTTGTTCTATTTTCTTTCATTATATTGATTAATAAATGGGGACAAAAAGTCAGAATTATATTAGTTAGTATTATATGTAATACAGTGCAGTATTTGTCTTATTTTATATTCATCATCATCATCATCATCATCTGGTATCTGGATTTTTTTCCCTATTTGTGCACTCGTACGTGACTCACAAGGCCAGCCCTCGATTTGCAAGTCCTTGGCAGAATGGGCATTCAGAAATTCCTGATGGAGGAGAGGAGCTGGCACTGCTTTCACGCGCCTTTCTTTCCTCTCTTCTCCTGATGGCACTCTGACGTAAACTTTCTTTGTGATGGCTGGTGCCGAGGGCAACTAAACGCCTCCAGACTATGCGATCTGTAGCCAGATTTTCCCAGTTGTCTACATCTATGCCGCATTTCTTGAAACTGCACTTAGAGTTGTCTTTACATCGTTTGCATTGGCCTCCCTGTGTCGGTTCACCAAGATGCAACTGGGAATAAAACAGTTGTTTGGGCAGGCGGTGATTGGGCATGCGTAATAAATGCCCCGTCCAACGTAGCTGATTTTTAACAATCATTGTCTTAATAGGGAGACAATAGTTGACCACTGATGCCTAACATCTTCCGTAGACAGCGTTGGTGGTACATCTCAAGACTTTTCAGGTGGTGTCTATATGCGGTCCATGTATCGCTTGCATACAGCAACCTTGAGATATTTTTATATTATTAGTATTATTATTATGGCGATTGCCATTTTTATGAACATTTTTATGTTTTTATTCATGCATTTTTACTATTTTTATGGATATTCCTAATTCATTTCTACTGCTTATCAAATGGTTATTTAGCTGTGTTCTTATAGCATGTTCTGTACTGTCTAATTTATGTACCTTTCTGTTTTTAATTTGTACAGCACTTTGAGGCAGTAGGAGCTGTTATGACCTTGTGGGTAAACAATGCTAAAAACATGGCGGCTAATTTTGACGCTACTGTATCGTCACTGCGACACCCTCATGTTGGCCAACTTTTGGCAGAACACCTTTTTGATGGACTTTATATTCAACCTCTGTCTCATCAATAACATATATCCACTTTGACGTAAGTGATGTGGAATGACAAAGCAGGACACGGAATGCTAACAACTCGGAATGCTAACAAGATAGCTAATGGCGGTGGCTGCAACTGGCAAGTTGATCAACTTTTGGCAGAACGACATACAACCATGTTATTTCATGTTTAGAGGGCTCTCATAAAGTACAAAAAAAAAACGTATTCCGATGTCGTAGATATTTATTTAAAGCTCTAACTATAAAAATAATTGATTTATCAATAATAATCCTACTTAGCAGGAATCTGTTTACCACGTTCAAGCCTGGCACCAATTATGTACCTTAAACGGCAGACTTTGGCATGCAACATCATGCACTGTTGGGGGGTAGAGTAAACAAAAAGTGTACTCAAGTAAGCGTACTGTTACTTTAGATTTAGAGTAATTATTAAAGTATTTCTGATTCTGATTCTGATTCTGATTCTGACTTAAGTACATGATACTAAAACAACCATAGTGTATGTGTGTGTGTGTGTGTGTGTGTGAAACAGACAGAGAGACATTAGCATATACTGTACAACAAAAGATGCACATTGTACAGTCACAGATGATGTTATAACAGGGTTAATGTTAGCATATGCACAGCTAAAACATATACAACATCTACAACTTACCACAACATGTTTTCTCTCGTTGGAAGTGGAATTCCCGTAGGCTGAAATGTAAACATTTCGTCTGATGGCATGTCCCTTTTTGCAGTGTGTAGTGTGGACCGAGGTGGGTAGCAACACGCACTATTACATTTACTTAAATTACTTTCTGAAAAATTTTTACTTGTCAGAGTAGTTTTTTTGTACTTTTGTTTGAGTATTTTTGTGAAGAAGAAACGCTACTTTTACTTTGTTACATTGAGTTTCGTTCCGATCGTTACATTTAATTATATCATAATTATCTATAATCTTCTGATTAAGACTTGAAAAGACAAGTTAATTTTGTCAGCGATCCTTCTTCCGGCAGGAACTGTCACATGATGTTTCGCCAATCCGAGGTAAGCTTTCTTGGACTAAATTTCACCAATCAAACGGAGCCTCTGGGCGGGGATCCAATTAGAACTACAACTACTAAGACACTGTGTTTGGATTTTTCATGATAAACAGTAACTATAAACAGTAATAATGATGACAGCGGCAAAACTCCTGACAGTTAGTATTACTCTTTTAAATTAAAATGATATAATAACTGAGATTGATAACTGCACTTTAATAAACTCACAGACTGACAGGTGCCAGCTTGTTAGCTTACATGCTAACATGAAAACAGGAGACATGCATCTTTCCCTGTTAAAAACAACATACCACAATCTAAACTTCTATAAACACATTACTGTCTGAGTAACTAAGTTATTCAGAAGTGTGTACTTTGAATCAAACTTTATTGACCGGATGTTGCATAAGCCAAGAAGAGAAAGTTACGGTATATGTTTTAATTGCTGATGCGTTTTAATAGATTTTTAAAAATAACACGTTTTGTACACTGTTGATGTGTTTCAATGTGCAGTAGGGTGTAAATGTGTTCCTGTATAGTATTTCTCCAGCAATGATCATGTGGTGACATCAATTATGGTATTTTGAGAGGTAATTATTGAAGTCGGAGATCACTGAAGGCCTAGGTGGGAAATGCACGGCCCGCCACTGATGCATACATACAGTCATGCATTTAATCAAGTTTCATCAAACATATGTTAATGTTGTTCCCCCCAGGGGAAACTGGGTAAAACACGGCACACTGACAAAGCTTAATCTTATTTTACTATAACAATCTACAAGGTTAATACAGACCATTCACTTTTTCCCCCTCCATTTATTTGCTTTATTTTGTAATCCAAGTTGTAATTACATTTATATGTATTGTTGCTTTTGAAACAATTGTATTGTTGATAATAGAGGTAATTATTATAATTCATGATCAATAATGCTTTATTTATTGGTATTTCTACTGCTCCATTTGTAGTGCAATAATGTTCATTGTCATTTCTGTGTATCAATATTTACTTCACTAACTGCTTCTCTGCTATCACTTTTCCTATCATATTTGTACATATCGTATTTGCTGATGCTGATCTGTTGTTGTTGTTTTTGTTGTTGTTGTCTCTCTGTCTTATCCTTCTCTTGAACCCGCAATTTCCCCCTATGTCTTCCTTTTTTTCTTCTTCTTTCTATCCCCTCCTGCTCCGGTCCGGCTGCACTAAACATTAATAGAAAAATCCATTTGATAAAGTCAAATACAAATAAGGCAACAAGAGAAGCATCCTACACTTCTCATTAGTAAATCTATACAGCAATTATAGGCATCTACATCAACAATATGATTTGCCTTAGTGGCTGGACAGGACAAAAAAAAAGAAAAAATAATACAAACTCAATGTAATGGGAGTACAAGTAGTATTTCTTCTCACCAAAATAATCAGGTAAAAATAAAGTACTCTAACAAGTACAATTTATCCAAACAATGACTTAACTAAATGTAACGTGCTATAGCATATCTCTAATGGGGACTACTATTGCAGAGAGTAGTTATATATGAAAATGTCCTGATATGTTATATTAGTCCAGACATGAGTTTCCTTTACTGTATAAGCCTTTATTTGTAAAAAGTCTGTTGTTCGAATGATAACCCTTTTTTATACCACATACTTGAACATCTTGCATTTGTAAAAAAAACACTTTTTGTTCAAACACCTAAAAAATCTGATTGACACTATAACATTAATTTGCACTGACAAAAATAAAGGGATAAACAAATAAATAACACAGTTCCATACCGCACAAATGTTGATTTCCATGGGTACCGATACGCCAAACAAAATCAAACACCTCATTAAACAACTGAATCAAATAAGCGCTCCAATATGAACAAAAACAATTACGATACAATTTTTTTTTTTTTTCTTCCAATGCCATTTATGTCAGATGAATTACATTTTCCTTTTTATGATAAAACATCAACAAGAATAACAATCCATAACAAATGCAACAAATACAACAAATTAGAAACACAGGAATGAAGCAAATGTTCTAATTTATACTCCAAAAATAAACAGCCTGTTGGTTTTGTGTGATTAAGGGTGTGTGTGTGTGTGTGTGTGTGTGCGTGTTGTTTTTTTTGCTAATTTTCGTGAGTGAAAATTGTGACCTGGTCTCCCTGGTTGGCAACTTTCACAGAGGGAGGCACACTAACTGGGAAGCCTTTTGCAAGTGTTGTCCACACGGCAATCAACAATTATAACCAGATGCGGGCTCATTACAGGGAAAATAGAGGGAACACCCACTCACTGTGCAATCACATGGCTTATGTCGGATGCTACAGATGGCACATCCTTTACATCCTTTGTAGCTGAAGAGTGACTGATGTGTGAGCTAAACCTGACCAAACTATAGCATCTATTCCAAATTATGTCATTTACAACAAGTACATTTTGTGATTCACGCAAATCCCAACATGTACATTAGGTGTTTACATTTTATTGTTTTTTATTACGAAACATTTGTTTAACAAGAGCTGGCTGTAAAACAAGTGCAATTTGAGCATGTAAACACTGGATCTTCCGTATCCTGGCTGTGGTGAGGAATCATATGATGCGGAGAGCTAAATGCCTTTAAAAATAGGGATAGGAAAATTAACATTGCAGAGCTCAGGTCATGCTAAACAGAACATTGGTGTATACAAAATAATGAATGCACCAACACAAGTTCTTCCAATAGTGAGAAGTCTGTCAGCCTTGGTTTGGGCTTTGGTGGATGAAATTTTCATGCATGGATTGAGACCCATGCTCATCTAAATATGGCGCTCGTACTTCCTCAATATTCAGAGTCTCTTTAACCCTGTGGTGCAATAAGGTCACTACAGTGCACAGATTTTCAAAAACTATTTTCTCATATGCATGAGTCTTAACATAATGTAATGCATTGTGCCATACAATGCCACCCATTGGTCAGTTGTCGTAAGTTAAAAAAAAACTAGCAAAAAAAAAAAAAAAAGTAAGTAAAGAGTAATATAAACGTTTAAATTTCCGAGTATATGTGTCCACTAAATTGGATATCATTCATTTTTGGCTATATTTTGATAGCTATGTATAGTATTATTGTGATTTTGTTGGTTTTAAAAATATTTCACATGCAGTAATGTTTTCACTGCAAATTAATGAATGTATGTTAATTGAAAGCCATTTTTTTATTAGACCACAGCAATAGTTTGTGGATCGGTGCTTCGAAAATAGTTGTTTTTAAAGTCAAGAGTCTGAATGTTTTTCAATGCATCCAACCGTATTGCAATACAGCAGTAACTCAACTTAAGAGCGTTTTGTGTTAAGAGTGGTCGCTCTGCTAATTGTTATGCTTAAGGTTGCAAGCAAATATTTGAGTCATAAGCATCCTTGCCATTAGTTGGGTGTACAAAATGTCACAGTAAACCCCATAAGATCTGCCCAAAACAATCTGGTCTTACTCACTAGCAGTAGTTTATAGCTAGAGATTGACGAAGAAGTGGAAAATATTAATTTAATTAGAAAAATAAATAATCCAAAACTTGACTCAGCGTGTCGCCAACTTGTAGAAGCAATTCAAGCTCATCACTGCTTGTCTGCACCATACTGAGGCAGAGTGAGTCTTACGCCAGCTAATACTGTTAAAATAGTATCCAAACGGTGGACATTTATCTAGAAAAAGATGGAAAAGCTGCTTACGATGTGTTTGACGGAGATGCAGCTGGAAGGAGATACAGCAGGAGTCTACTCTCCCAGGTAAATACTGTACCTTATTATTACATTACTTCATGTAACTACTGTAGTTGTTAGTAGTACATTCTATTGTATTGTTTTTATACAATATTGCTTGTCAAAAAGTTATTTTTTCTTTTCATAATAGATATAATATGTTAAAAGTGTGTTTCTTGGGGGGGCAAGCATCGATTAAATATATTTTAATTCATTTCAATGGGAGACATGGATTTGAAATACGAGTGTTTTGAGTTAAGAGCTCCGTCACAGAACCAATAAATCTCCTAAATTGAGGTACCACTGTATGTTAAATTAGATATGTCAACATAAATCATTAAAAAAATATGTTATACTCATCACAGAATAATTTTTCATCAATTATGCCTAAAGAATGTTGTTCACCTTAGTGGACATTTCACTAACTCCTTAAAATATTAATGTTTTTCATGCCTAGAGAGAAATAACACTTGAGGAAAGAATTCCTGAAGTAGGTTATTATAATTTCAGAATTTGTGCGTCATAGGGTTGAGGCTTTATTTACTTGTACTTGCGTGGATATTTTTTGTTTAGGGCCACGACTGAAAAAAAAATAAATAATAATAATTAAGTCGTATGATATGAGAAAAATGTCAGGAAAAAATGTTGATTGTAAGGCAATAATTTTACGACTCTGAAATTGTCATATTACTATCATAAAACTTGCATTGGAACAGAGATTATCAACGATTTTGTCAATGAAAAAACAACAGAAAAATCAATATTTTGGCACATTCTCACTAACATCAGTGTGAACAGAATTATTGTGCAAACTGACTGGCACAATTTCTGTGTGGGTTTGCTGGATGTTCTAACCAGAAATGTTTTGAACAATGATTTGTTGAAAGACTAATATAAGCCACGTCCACACGAACGAAGGACATTTTCAAAATAGCAGATTTGCCCCTCGAAGGTATTTAAAAAATGTCTATCTACATAAAAATGTGTTCACTGGCTGCCATGTTCATTTTGTCCACTCAAATGGCGGACACACTGTAACACTTTCATGTACAATGGCATGTAAATTATCCTCAAGATTAGCGCACACTTACACAGAGCCTAGAAAACAGCATCATTTTGTATTTATTGCCTGTGCATATAATAAGATCCGTAAGTAATTGCATGTTCTGTTGCTAGATGGCGTTTAAAAACATGAGATAATGCTGCGCATTTCTTATGGCATGAATTAAGATGCTCAGTTGACACACTAGCGCCAAAGCCAGAATTTTTTCAAATCTCTACTCTGGGTGGAATATTTCAAAAACTCAGTTTTTGAGGACAAACAACTAAATATTTGTCCTTTGCACTTTTTAACGTCCAAACATAATGTTACTCTATTGAATGCTGACAAGTCAAACACAAGCGGCGAGTGGAAAACGACCGATCAGCTTGTCTCTTTAGCTCATTGATTGTTTTTGTGGGACTGCCTTCTTGCCAATGTGACTATGGTTGACAGCACGCAGCAGTTGACCAAGCAGCAGTCAAATGTGAGATAAGGGCAAGTTGGTCTCCACACAGCAATATGAATTACGAACAAGTAGCACAAATACAAAATCCAGACAAGACGAGTCCAGAGCTCCACCCAAATGTAGTTATAAAGGGTACTCACAAAAATCGTTTCACACCTGAATCACAATTATTATTATTCAAATTATGAATCAAATACCAATTTTCAAAATGTGATTAAAAAAATAAATAGATATTACATTTTAAAAAATATGTTTTTTGGCCAGTCGTGATGTTGTTACCGTTACAGCGGACACGGTTTCATTCCCAGCAAGGACATGCGAGGCAAACATTAAACTAAATCATAATGCAATCTTGAAAAAGCCAAATAAAGTAAGTTATTTCATTCTGTTATTGTTCTTGTTTTGTACAAAAAAGTAATTATTGAACATTTTGTTCATTAATATTACTCCAAAACATGCACCTTATTACCTCAACCCACGTACGCAAGCCCATTGTGACCCCAACCCCCACCCCCATTTCTGAAATTCTAATTTAGTCCCTGCCGAAACGCATAGAAAAATATAAATTTTTGAAATATCCATCTTTGTGCGGACATAGCCTAAGCCAAATCTCAAGAGCGAGCATGTGTGTGTGTGTGTGTGTGTGTGTGTGTGTGTGTGTGTGTGTGTGTGTGTGTGTGTGTGTGTGAATGTCGCCTGTTCCATTCAAATCACATGGTAACCTTCTTGTAATTTGACTTTTTATTTCAGCGTGACCTTAATACTTTGGGGCAATTTTATCTATCCTGTTTTTGTTCTGAAAATTCACTGTCAAAGGAGCAAACATAACAAACTAGTACTAAAACTATATTTGACATACATATGCAAAGTTCTGTTGTTGGCAAGGGAGCAGCTGCACTAGGGCACTTAGCTAAGTGCCCTATTTCAAGGGCACACTAGTTTTGTTTTATTTTGTTGAGGAACAGGAAGGAACATCCCACTCGCCTTCTTAAGGCATATCCTGCTCCTCTAGCCTCTATAAGCCAGCTTGGCCATAATGCCCTTCTTTGTAAATATACTGTACATATAGTAAAGTGAGACATGACTGGGTCACGAGTTGATGGCTGAGGTAAACACGGCAGCTTCCTGGTACTGCAAAATCCTATTATTGGTGACCGGGGCGACTAGAAAATTTCATTCAAGGTGACGCCATCCCATTTGCTGACAGTGAGCCAAAGCCGTCTGCCAACATAAGCTTTGCACTTGAGGGGACATCGTGAACCTGGACAGAGTCTCCACAAACTCCCTCACTGGAAGAGGACTTGTTGATTTCTCCATTATTTTGTTCACACTTATTGTGATTTCTTCTTTCATTTTTTTCTTCTTCTTCTTGGTTTCATTTGCAGAAGTATGCCAATGCTAGAAAAGCGGTCCATGCCATTAGCAGTGAGGCTAGCTGGTATTTACGAACTGCCATGTTTTGTTCATGCATTAAGAATTATTAAGTGAAAGAGATCATATTTACAGTACAATTCACATGTAATTACACATATACACTAGAGGCAAGAAAATTCACATTGAACTCAGATCAACACTTTTTCCCCTCCTCTCCACCTTCAACATGTATCAAATGAAACGTATGGTCTCTCAAAAGTAAACAGAAGGTACTCACAGCTTTTTGAGGGTGATTGTACTAATTCTATGCAGTGAGGGCAAATATATGTGGATGCATGCAAAGTTTGTTATTGTGGATGGTAAAAAAAAAGCATGGCACATTTGATTTCTTAAGTTAGTTTGCAAATACAAAGAAAATGACTTTTCTTGCACTGGGCCAAACAGCTGCTCTGACTCAAAGTGAAATAACTAAGAAAAAAAAAACTGGTCTATACAGTCTCTTACCTCCTTCATTATTCTACTTTAGGTGCAAAGTCACCTAAAGTGACACAACTTCACATTTGATGTAAGCAAAACGATTGGCGAAATATCTCCTCATTGGACACAGCTGTTTGGGAATTTAACAAATATACAGGCTGCCAGTTACAAATGGTAATTGTGAAAAATGTACTCTTCTTTAACAGAGGAGCTCACTTACAGGAGCGTATGACTTAAAAACAAAATAAAGTAGGTGTACAATCCGCACCTAATCACTGATAAGTGATTTTGAATTTCAGTAAATTAACGGTTAGGTATTTACAAACATTATCATCTACAAGATGTCAACCTTTTGGACCCTTGCATTATACTACCATCTGACTAGTATTCCGTTTTTGGAGACATTTTATGCATTTGCACTGATTACTTATTGTTACTAAATGACTCAGTCCTCAAGTGGAATATAATTTTTTTAAACCACTGGATAGACAAAAGTATTGAGAAACACCTCTTAAGGCTGAAATATGCCTTTGCATCACATAGTTTGCTTTGATGGATAGTGGCAAAGCAAAACGAGCTGTGATTAGTCTGCTTTTTTAGTACGGCATTTCAGGGTTTTCCGACTCGTCCGTACTCGGCCTCGACTTGTTCACTCACGTTTGCGAACGTCTTCTCCTGACAATAAAAGTGACAGGTGTTTCAAAATGATTAGTTCCAGCTCCAACAAGAATGCAGATGTGGCTTCAGTCGGCATTGTTTAGTACAATACTACACACAGGGGCGCCGCTAGGGATTTTGGGCCCCATGAAAAGAATCTTTACAGGGCCCCCTGTATTATAATTTCATCATCATTAGGGGCCTCTCTAGGCCCCCCTCCATCATGGGCCTCTAGAATCCGTCTTCTTTACCCCCACTTTTCGGCGCCCCTGACTCCACACAGTAATCTAATAGCTAATCAACAAGAGTTGTGGTTGCTCACTCAGGAAAACACTGCCCTCGAGCGTTTTGGCGGAGAATTGCGTGTCACACGTCAAACCCCCGTGAAGAGCGATAATCAGAAATAGAATGACATTTTTTGGCCAAGTATGTTTAACACACAAGGTATTTGACTCGGTAGACTGTGCTCTCTTTGCGTTTTTCTTTGTTTCTTGCATAGAACAAACGAATCAAGACTGAAACGAAACTGATACAATTATTAATTTGTATATGTCCAGCTACCATTACTTTTGAACTATAATACACTATGTTTTTTCCCACGCTTTGAACCCTTTATACAATGCTGGAGCTAATTTACGCATTTTTTCTGGTTCATGAGCTTCACTTGCTGCTAATTAATTTAGCCTCGTCACATTAAAACAAATGCACTCACACAATCAATAAGGCAGCCGTGGAGCGTGTTATGGACTCACCCTCGTTTTTAAGAAGAAACAACAAAATGCACAAAACGCAGCCTCAAAGCCAAAAGCGAATGACCCGACCATCGGAAAAGGCAAACAGCTGCCGCATGGAACGGAAATCCACCACCAGTAAGGGGCCCCAAAAGGTCTGACTGCCGCGCACCGAAGACAACAAATTCAGTGGTTTCAACAGGAGGAGGACAAAGACAGCGCTCAATGTAAGCTACTGTGTGCAAGCACTGTCATACATTAAATTTGTGAATACACACAAGCGCCTGTTTCATGTTTCAGTGGCCCCGTTTACACTGCACACCAAATTTGATTTCTTTGCCCTTAAGTGACCCAGATCGGATTTTTTTTTGCCAGTCTTAACGCTCCAAAGTGCTTAAAATCTGATCTTTTCGCATCAGATTTAGGCCACATTGGGGCCGGTGCGCGTTTACACTGGAGTCTGATAAAAATCACATTTTACTTGCAATGTAAACAGTCAGCTAGAAAAAATCAGATCTCAAAAGAAACCGATTTGGGCCACTTTGGCCTGCAGTGTGAACATAGTCAATGTGTACACTTGCGGCTTATAGACTTGTGCCGCCAATACAATAAATAAATAATAAATAAATGTAGGTACCAAATAAGATTTATCCAAAAATTAGGTGGGTACAACTTATATTTATGTGCACTCTATAACCCAGAAATTACTTTAACCACCTTGCTGCAAATAAATACCGTATTGGACTTAAGTGTCATGATTAGTGTGACACTTTTTGTGTTGTTTTCCTGTGTTTAGTGTTTTGTTCCACTTCCTGTTTTGGTTAGGTCTTGCAGTGACTTGAACACTAATTCTGAGCGCTGTTCTCCTCACCTGCTCTTGATTAGTGATCAGGGGATTACCTGCCTATGATAACTAATTAGGATGGTTTACCTGTCAGTGTCGCGTTCCTTCGCTTGTCTATTGAGAGTAGTCTGAATTAAAAGACCTTATCTGCATGCCTATCATCTCTGCAACCTGACAACACGCCAACAGCAACCATGCGGTTAAGAATATCATATATACTCATCACCTAAGGCAGGGGTCGGCAACCCGCGGCTCCGGAGCCGCATGCGGCTCTTTGACCACTCTGATGCGGCTCAGCTGCATACTTGCCGACCCTCCCGATTTTCCCAGCAGCTTACTTACGATCTCCGTGCCTCTCCTAGAAATCCCTCGAGGAAAACATTTTCACCTTAACAACTGAATTAAGGGCATACCCTGATGGCTCTGCATTTATTGTTCTCTATAGGTTGTACAAACTGCATGCCAGACAGATCCCATGTTGAGCTTGGACTCGTACATGTAGGAGACAGCAAGGCATACTTGTTCAACAGCCACACAGTTTACACTGACGGTTGCCGTATAAAACAACTTTAACACTGTTAGGTTACAAATATGCGCCACACTGTGAACCCACACCAAAAAAGAATGGCAAACACATTTCTGGAGAACCTGCGCACCTTAACACAACATACACACAACACAAGAAATACCCAGAATGCCATGCAGCCCTGACTCCAAACCCCCCCACACATCAATCCCCCCCCCACCCCCCCACCCCTCAGTGCGTCGGTTGAGGTGGGCGGGGTTTGGTGGTAGCTGAAGAGTCAGGGCTGCATGGCATTCTGGGTATTTGTTTTGTTGTGTTTATGTTGTGTTACAGTGCGGATGTTCTCCAGAAATGTGTTTGTCATTATTTTTTAGTGTGGTGCATATTTGTAACGTAACAGTGTTAAAGTTTTTTTCTACGGCCACCGTCAGTGTAAACTGTGTGGCTGTTGACCAAGTATGCCTTGCTGTCACTGACACGTGTAAACAGAAGCTGCATTCAACATGTGTGACTGAGCAGGTGAGCTATATTTGCAGACTGTAGAGGGAACTAAAAGCGGTGCTATCAAGTCCTGCACCTTCAGGAGTCTCCCGGTAAAATTGGGAACGTTGGCAAGTATGATGCTGTCATTCGCCATTCATATAGACCTCGCGGGCCGCGTTAACATTAGGTTGTCATAATAAGGTGCGTCATATTTCTGAGTTGGCCATGTCGATAAATTCGAACACTACCGCCACCTAGCTGGAGTGTATTGCTCAAGCACCTCACAAGTCATCATTTTAGAAAACACTTAACTTCGTGACCTCGTTCACACTACAGATCAGTTCCTATTATTTGCCCATATACGACCTGCATTGGTCTTTTTCATGTCAACGTGAACAGTGCAAATGCAGAATGTTTCATATCAGACCAAGACCACTTTTGTATGTGGAAATAAATCAAATATATATGCGATGCGTCCTCAATGTGAATGCTCCGGCGCTCAGGTTGCACTCATCTGACCAGAATAAGGTAATCAAAAAACGATAATCGCCAAAATAGATAGATTGTATGTGAATGGCCGCATTTTAGAAAAAATCTATCTTTTTAGCTATCTTTGCCAGGTCTCCCAATACTTTTATCCAGGTAGTGGTCCTATTTACCTATCTCCTTGCTCAAACAGATTCCAGTAAGAACCAACATTTTGTCAATTTTGCAATTTGCATTGGACGTCTTGCTGTTTTATTTCTTTCAATTTCTTGTTTCATTTTTCTAGAAACAAAACAATATTGCTTTTGGATTATTCAGGTTCTCTTAATTTCAATTACGATGTTTGGCTCCAAGTGACAGATATTTTGTTAATTTAGCTTAAAATTTGTTTTTCTCTTTTGCGCCCCACTGATGAAATGCTCCACAAACAAAGCATGAAAACTACCAAACTGTGGCCTGATAACGCTGACTCTTTTAAATATACATAATTGGTACATTTTTACTGTGGATTAGCTCGAACAAATCACAAAAAACAATACATCACTCCCTTCCCGGCCGCCCTCCCGCCCCAGTTCCTTTCGCAAACACAAAGATATGAACACTGAAATAAACAATACATAGAGAATACTGAGTGATAAAAATGTACATAGTGCTTTTTTTTTTGTCAAATTGAGTAATGCAAACCTTTTGACTCTTATCTCATAATGCCCTAGCTCTAGAACAAGTTCTGACATTCTTTGAAAATCACAGTATTTTTCAAGACAAACTACACTTATCAGCACTTGTTTTTGAACCAAAGCAGACATTAGACCACGCTTCCTCCCATCACCTGAAAATAACTTGACCGAGAGAAGGGATTTAGAAGTTTTGCGTGGACTCTGGCGCACAAACGTGGCGGGTCAAACATCCCGGTCGATGTCTGATCGACAGAACGCTACGAATCCCGGAAAATATGTAGAAATTAAAAATAAATTAGGTTGCTGTACATGGTGGAACCGCAGATTCCCGTGCACCTGGTATCCATGGGCTACATATGGCCCGGGGGACCCAGACAACCACTACTGATTTCATGAGCTGCAGTAGAGAATCACTAAAAAGTCAATGTTGGTATCTTCTCGTCATCATGGGCTTCTCCTCCTTCTTCCATTTTTTTTGTAGCAAAAATATCATGCAGTCTTTTAGTTCCAAAAATCCGCACTGGGATCTTTACGTCCATATGTCCGTTTCAGGAGGAAAAAAGGAACTTTGAAATTCTTCTCTCGCAATTAATTTTAAACATTCAAGTCATCCCGTTAATACTTTGTACAGCAGAAAAGTCCTTCGGGTTGGTGTGTGTGTGTATATATAAATATAATATACTGTATAGAAATATGCATATACATATGTTCAACCTGTATATGTGTATACATATTTTGGAACTGTATCAAAGCCAATTCACCAATGTGCTCTCGAAATATGGCCCATGATTCCTAGTGGGATGCACATCAATTCACATAGTATAACCAGTAAATTAGGTTGAAGAATCCAAAAGTGATGGGAAATATGACCCGGGACCACTTGTCAATGGTGCTTACATCTGACAGGTTTGGGATTTTTAGCTTGAGCTTGGACGAGCGTCGCCGTAGTCGACAGTTGGCCCGGCTTCGCATAGTGCTCCGATCCAGCGAGTGGTGGCTGAAACCATCTCGGGGCGCCATGGGCTTCCTGAATTGGACCCCGGAGCTGTCGAAGGACATGACGGAATTCCGAGAGTCACTAACGCTGCTTCTCACGTCAGAAGGCATCACTTCGTTGTTCATTTCCAGAGTGGAGAGGAGAATGTTGCCGTACGCGTCCACCTGCGACGGAGGCCAAGAGACACAAAGCGTCATGTCGGGTTGGGTTTTGGAGCGGAATCCCAAATTTCCCACAGCTATAAAGCTTATCTGACCCTCCAACCCTCACTAAAGCAGGGATGATATGAAATGTTATTTTTGGCATGCAACATCATAGCTTTTGTATTAATAACAAGGGATTTCCCATGATTCCAAAGAAGTTGGGGCAACATTATACGTAGTAATTTACTCAGTATAATACTCATGTTGTACTTTGGATTCTGAATGTGATGCTGGCAACACAATGACAGATACAAGTGCACATTTATGACTTTTAATACTTTACCTGTTTGTTTTTTTAAGATATAGAAACCGTTCTTGTAGAGAGCAATAATTGTTCACTATGGGGTAACAAGTGTCACTGATTGTCCATCCATCCATCCATCTTATTCCGCTTATCCGAAGTCGGGTCGCGGGGGAAGCAGCCTAAGCAGGGAAGCCCAGACTCTCCTCTCCCCAACCACTTCGTCCAGCTCTTCCCGGGGGATCCCGAGGCGTTCCCAGGCCAGCCGGGAGACATAGTCTACCCAACGTGCCCTGGGTCTTCCCCATGGCCTCCTACCGGTCGGACGTGCCCTAAACACCTCCCTAGGAAGGCGTTCGGGTGGCATCCTGACCAGATGCCCGAACCACCTCTCCTGGCTCCTCTCGATGTGGAGGAGCAGCGGCTTTACTTTGAGCTCCCCCCGGATGGCAGAGCTTCTCACCCTATCTCTAAGGGAGAGCCCTGCCACCCGGGGGGGGGGGGGGGGGGGGGGGGGGAACTCAATTCGGCCGCTTGTACCCGTGATCTTGTCCTCTCGGTCATAACCCAAAGCTCATGACCATAGCTGAGGATGGGAACGTAGATCGACCGGTAAATTGAGAGCTTTGCCTTCTGGCTCAGCTCCTTCTTCACCACAACGGATCGATACAGCGTCCGCATTACTGAAGACGCTGCACCGATCCGCCTGTCGATCTCACAATCCACTCTCCCCCCACTCGTGAACAAGACTCCAAGGTACTTGAACTCCTCCACTTGGGGAAGGGTCTCCTCCCCAACCTGGAGATGGCACTCCACCCTTTACCGGGCGAGAACCATGAACTCAGACTTGGAGGTGCTGATTCTCATCCCAGTCGCTTCACACTTGGCTGCGAACCAATCCAGTGAGAGCTGAAGATCCTGGCCAGATGAAGCCATCAGGAACACATCATCTGCAAAAAGCAGAGACCTAATCCTGCAGCCACCAAACCAGATCCCCTCAACGCCTTGACTGTGCCTAAAAATTCTGTCCATAAAAGTTATGAAAATAATCAGTGACAAAGGGCAGCCTTGGCGGAGTCCAACCCTCACTGGAAATGGGTCCGACTTACTGCCGGCAATGCAGACCAAGCTCTGACACTGATTATACAGGGAGCGGACCGTCAAAATAAGACAGTCCAATACCCCATACTCTCTGAACACTTCCCACAGGACTTCCCAAGGGACACGGTCGAATGCCTTTTCCAAGTCCACAAAGCACATGTAGACTGGTGGGCAAACTCCCATGCACCCTCCAGGACCTTGCCGAGAGTATAGAGCTGGTCCACAGTTCCACGACCAGGACGAAAACCACACTGTTCCTCCTGAATCCGTAGCCTCCTCTCCAGTACACCTGAATAGACCTTACCGGGAAGGCTGAGGAGTGTGATCCCACGATAGTTGGAACACACCCTCCGGTTCCCCTTCTTAAAGAGAGGAACCACCACCCCAGTCTGCCAATCCAGAGGTACCGCCCCCGATGTCCACGCGATGCTGCAGAGTCTTGTCAACCAAAACAGCCCCACATTATCCAGAGCCTTAAGGAACTCCGGGCGGATCTCATCCACCCCCGGGGTGCCACAGAGGAGCTTTTTAACTACCTCAGCAACCTCAGCCCCAGAAATTGGAGAGCCTACCACAAATTCCCCAGGCACGGCTCCCTCATAGGGAGACGTGTTGGTGGGATTGAGGAGGTCTTCGAAGTATTCCCTCCACCGATCCACAACATCTGCAGTCGAGGTCAGCAGTACACCATCCTGACCATACACGGTGTTGACAGTGCACTGCTTCCCCTTCCTGAGGCGGCGGATAGTGGTCCAGAATCGCTTCAAAGCCGTCTGGAAGTCGTTTTCCATGGCTTCCCCGAACTCCTCCCATGTCCAAGTTTTTGACTCCGCGACCGCTGAAGAAGCACACTGCTTGGCCTGTCAGTACCTTTCCGCTGCCTCCGGAGTCCTATGAGCCAAAAGAACTCGATAGGACTCTTTCTTTAGCTTGACGGCATCCCTCACCTCCGGTGTCCACCAACGGGTTCTAGGATTACCGCCACAACAGGCACCAACTACCTTGCGGCCACAGCTCCAATCAGCCGCCTCGACAATAGAGGTGCGGAACATGGTCCACTCGGATTCATTGTCCAGCACCTCCCTCGTGACATGTTCAAAGTTCTTCCGGAGGTTGGAATTGAAACTCTCTCTGACAGGAAAGTCTGCTAGATGTTCCCAGCAGACCCTCACACTGCGTTTGGGCCTGCCAGGTCTGTCCGGCATCCTCCCCCACCATCGCAGCCAACTCACCACCAGGTGGTGATCGGTAGAAAGCTCCGCCCCTCTCTTCACCCGAGTGTCCAAAACATGAGGCTGCAAATCCGTAGACACAACTACAAAGTCGATCATGGGTGTCCTGGTGCCAAGTGCACATATGTACACCCTTATGTTTGAACATGATGTTTGTTTTGGACAATCTGTGACGAGCACAAAAGTCCAATAACAAAACACCACTCAGGTTCAGATCCGGGCGGCCATTCGTCCCAATCATGCCTCTCCAGGTTTCACTGTCGTTGCCAACATGAGCGTTGAAGTCCCCCAGTAGGACAAGGGAATCACCCGGGGGAGCACTTTCTAGTACTCCCTCGAGTGTATCCAAAAAGGGTGGGTACTCTGAACTGCTGTTTGGTGCGTAAGCACAAACAACAGTCAGGACCCGTCCCCCTACCCGAAGGTGGAGGGAAGCTACCCTCTCATCCACCGGGTTGAACTCCAACGTGCAGGCTTTGAGCGAGGGGGCAACAAGAATTGCTACCCCAGCCCGTCGCCTCTCACTGCGTGCAACGTCAGTGTGGAAGAGAGTCCAGCCCCTCTCGAGAGAACTGGTTCCAGAGCCCTTGCTGTGCGTCAAAGTGAGTCTGACTATATCCAGCCGGAACTTCTCCACCTCGCACACCAGCTCAGGCTCCTTCCCCCCCCAGCGAGATGACATTCCACGTCCCAAGAGCTAGCTTATGTAGTTTATGTAACCATTACACAATCACACACTGATTGTGTAGTGGTTTATCCTGACTGAGCTTGGTTCAGTCCCCAGTCAGTGATAATTGCTAGTCTATATCAGTGGTTCTTAACCTTGTTGGAGGTACCGAACCCCACCAGTTTCATATGCGCATTCACCGAACCCTTCTTTAGTGAAAAAAAAAAATATATATATATATATATATATATATATATATATTTTCAAATTCAAGACAAAGTTACCGTATATGTTTTGGTAACACTTTAGTATGGGGAACATATTCTAAGTAACAAAGACTTAATTTAGAGTTATTTGGACACTAAGGGAACATATTCTAAGTAACAAAGACTTAATTTAGAGTTTTTTGGACACTTAGGGAACATATTCTAAGACTTTAGTTATTTAGACACTAGGGGAACATATTCAAAGTACCAAATACTTAATTTAGAGTTATTTGGACACTAGGGGAACATATTCTAAGTAAAAAAGACTTAATTTAGAGTTATTTGGACACTAGGGGAACATATTCTAAGTAACAAAGACTTAATTTAGAGTTATTTGGACAATAGGGGAACATATTCTAAGTAACAAAGACTTCATTTAGAGTTATTTGGACACTAGGGGAACATATTCTAAGTAACACATACTTAATTTAGAGTTATTTGGACACTAGGGGAACATATTCAAAGTAACAAAGACTTAATTTAGAGTTATTTGGACACTAGGGGAACATATTCTAAGTAACAACGACTTATTTTAGAGTTATTTGGACACTAGGGGAACATATTCTAAGTAACAAAGACTTAATTTAGAGTTATTTGGACACTAGGGGAACATATTTTAAGTAGCAAAGACTTAATTTAGAGTTATTTGGACACTAGGAGAACATATTCTAAGTAATAAAGACTTAATTTAGAGTTATTTGGTTAGGGTTAGGGTCAGGGTTAGAGGGTTAGGGTTATAATAAGGCCATGCCGAATAAGGCATTAATAAGTACTTAATAATGACTAGTTAAGAGCCAATATGTTACTAATTTGCATGTTAAAAAGCAACTAATTAATGGTGAATATGTTCCCCATACTAGTGTTACCATGTTTTTTTTACAGGTGCATACAATGAACCGTGCATGAACATTACCTTGTTCAAACAACAAAACCAACACAGTGCATGAACTCACAACAAATTACACACCTGCAAACCAGTCAGCTGTTGCCGTATCCGTAATACGCCGATAGGGAGAAGTTTGTATTTACACGATGAGTCGGGTGTGTTTTGACCTCCGCCAAACCCCTGAGGCCAACTCACCGAACCCCTAGGGTTCGATCGAACCCAGGTTAAGAACCACTGGTCTATATGTACCCTAATTGAAAGCCGACCAATCCACAGTCTAGTACACTGGGATAGACTGCAGCTGGCCGGAACTCGCAACAGGATAGACAACTGAGGATAGATACTTAAAGAAGAACCATACTTTTTTGGGAATTTTGCCAATCATTCACAATCCTTATGAGAGACAAGAACATTCTATTCTAATTTATAATTAAAGCTGCGAGCAGCGTTGAGAAATATATAAATTAATAATAAATTAATATATATATATATATATATATATATATATATATATATATATATATATATATATATATATATATATATATATATACATACTTCATAGATTTACTGTTACAAGTGGCCCTCTGAAGGCAGTCATAACTGCGATGTGGCGCTCAATGAAAACCAGTTTTAGACACCCCTATAGTAATCTTCTTTCAACAGCTTTGCCTGCATCACATTCAGAACAAGTGGCTATTCACAAAAACGTTTGTAATTATGAATCTCTGACACTTTTTTTGTACTTTAAATTAACTGTTAAGTACCCTCCAACTTTTCTGGAGTCACAGTTAAGCAACTTTAAGCAAATGAGTCATAGTGAGGTCTGGCCTAAAGCTTATATGATTTCTAAATACATGTACCCCAACTTTTCTTTGTTCCTCGAGATACAGATTTCTTCGCTGTGTAAATGACCTGAAGGTGTTGGTTTGAAACGGCACGGAAATGGAGTCCTTGCAATGTGAAAGAAAAATGAAGAGAACATTTAAATGACTATCAGTACTGGCAAATAAGCACATTTTCATTCAATTACACAATGCATTAACACACACAGAAGCTTAGCATTAATATTCAACACACAGCAATAGGAAGCGTCATTCAGTCCCACCATTTTAACCTAAAATGTAATCACTAGGCCTCTGCATGCTCTATTTTGAAGTTGTTAATACAAGGTAGCAGGCCGAGAATGAATGAAGCCTACAGTATGGTGACAGCCACCTCAATAAGAAATGAGAATGTTTACGCCACTGTTGGGCTCGATTAATTGCTATCTCAATGAAAACGGGCTCAGTTCGATAAAAAGCAATCAGTGCTTGAGAGAAAAGCAATGGATGATGGTTGGTGAATGCATATTGGGCTGTCCAGGTACTGGCATACGTTTTCTTCGGGTAAAAGTATCAACTACTAATAGCTGTTTAAAATATTCAAAGTATGTTTTTAGCGTGAAGTATAGTGCAGTGGAATATAACAGAGGCGTCAGATGAAGATGCAAACCTGTTCCCTCAGGCGCTTCTCCTCGTATCTTGTGCGCTCATTGTTGACTTTGTTCAGCCTCTCATTGATTTGCTTCTGTTGCGCCGGGCCCCGGCCAAAGAACACGTAATTTACAAAGGCATATTCGAGCAGGGCCAGGAACACAAACACAAAACAGCCCATGAGGTAGACATCGATGGCTTTCACGTAGGGGATCTTTGGGAGAGTCTCCCTCAGGTGGGTGTTAATTGTTGTCATGGTGAGCACCGTTGTCACACCTGAATGCAGCAGCACACATAAACAGGGAAATTATTATAAAACACATTTCATCATTCACTGTCTTACACAATTTTATATGAATATCGAAGTCGCCTGATAAAAGTCACTTTGAAAAAAGTGTATATCAAGGGTAGTCATCCAATACAGTCGTACCTCAACTAAAGAGTCCCTCAACGTGAGTGTTTTGAGATAAGAGCTCTCGCTCGGCTTAAGTTGTACGCACAAATTTGAGTTACAAGCAAACTCACTGGTATTAGCTTATAGCTAGAGATCGACATACCGTATTTTTCGGATTATAAATCGCAGTTTTTTTCATAGTTTGGCCGGAGGTGCGATTTATACTCTGGAGCGACTTATGTGTGAAATCATTAACACATTACCGTAAAATATCAAATAATATTATTTATCTCATTCACGTAAGAGACTAGGTGTATATCAGCAACCGAAACCATCCTGTCCGGAATCAGAAATGCTGGAATAATTGGAACTGCAACTGAGGATGACTCTGACGTAAGCGACGTACCAATAGAAGAGGAAGCGTTGCATTGTCTACCTTTGGAGTTGGCAGAGTTGTTTAGAAGCGACACAGAGGAAGAAGATTTCATCGGATTTAGCGATTAGGAGTGACAGATTGTTTGGTAAACGTATAGCATGTTCTATATGTTATAGTTATTTGAATGACTCTTACCATAATATGTTACGTTAACATACCAGGCACGTTCTCAGTTCGTTATTTACGCGTCATATAACGTACACTTATTCAGCCTGTTGTTCACGATTCTTTATTTATTTTAAATTGCCTTTCAAATGTCTATTCTTGGTGTTGGATTTTATCAAATAAATTTCCCCCAAAAATACGACTTATACTCTGGTGTAGGGTTGGGCGATATATCGATATACTCGATATATCGCGGGTTTGTCTCTGTGCGATATAGAAAATGATTATATCGTGATATTCGAGTATACGTTCTCACGCAGTTGCTTTTAGCTGCGGGGCATTAAACTGCATGCGTTTCTCACTCTTTCCTGTCTCTCCTTCTCACAGAGACTTTAAAACAAGCGCACCTTCTTACACTCGTCACATACTGTCACGTGAGCAACGTCACACGCTCCCGCGGCGCGAGAGGTAGCTGCATTGTAACGTTAGATGTGATGCTAACAGCTAACGGTGTGGTTTGAGTGGTAATACGGGAGAAAGAAGGTGCGAATCTGGTAACAAATGGAGGAATAATTAATTCCCAAGAAAAACAGCACAGGGTCCATCGTCTAACGGTGGTTTGGCTTCAAGCGGGAATATGTCTTTACATGTCAACATCTACGTTCGGTGCCACACCAACTAAATGCCGAAGCAACTATTTCCACATCAACACCGTAGGACATATACTATTTGATATGCAGCTCATTTTTATGTGACACTTATTGAAATATCTTGTGTGTCATCATGCACCAAAGTGCACTTATAGCTTGTTTTAAAATGTCTCTGACAATCTTGCACTTTCTGTTTTGGAAATGACATGAATGTTTGTGCCACTGCTTAATAACTGTTCAATAAATACAGTTTTGCTAAATTGACTTAGTTGTGATTCCCCTCTCTGCATGAAAGTTTAACATGAGCATTTATTAATGCAGTATGAACAAGAATGTTTTAATGTAGACACATAGAATCATCATACTGCTGTGATTATATGCATCAATTGTTCATTCAAGGCTAAGGCAAAATATCGAGATATATATTGTGTATCGCGATATGGCCTGAAAATATTGAGATATTAAAAAAAGGCCATATCGCCCAGCCCTACTCTAGTGCGCCTTATATATGTTTTTTTCCTTCTTTATTATGCATTTTCGGCCGGTGCGACTTATACTCCGGAGCGATTTATAATCCGAAAAAAACGGTAACTTTGTTTTCCAACCATGGGAAGGAAGAAAGTGAGTGTGAAGGTCAGTGCTGAGAAGAAGTGAATGACAGCCATTCAATAAAAAAAAAAGGCATCAACAAAAACATGACCATATAGCCAACTTGAAGAAGCAATTTGAGCGTATCACTGCAGGTCTGCACAGTACTGAAGCAGAATGAGTCTAATGTCAACCAAGGATGTTAAAATAGTACCGTAGGAAGGGGATTCATATGGCCCCATCCGTCGTGGTTTACCTGACACATGAAACGTCACAATTTGGGGGGGGGGGGCTTGTGTGTTTTGTGGCCAGTCCAATTTTTCCCACAGCATTAGTTGCTATGTAAAGTTGCACTTTCCATAATTTTTAGCAGACTGCATTACAAAATGATTAACCCCCCGACCCTCTCTTCCTTTCACGCGGGCTCATATGAGTCCCTTCCCTAATGTAACTAGTGGACACTTAGTAATGAAAATATGAAACTGCTGATGGTGTGTTTGACGGAGAAGCAGCTGGAAGGAGATATCATAGCAGTCCATTCTTCAAGGTCAATACAAGGGTTTCAAAATTTAATCTGTACGAACCGAAAAACGATTTGATTACAAAAGTATGGCCATTTCTTAGCGTTTGGAAAGCAGCGGTAAACAATAGCGACTGCACGACTAATCTAAACACCCATCTGTTGTGACAGCATGAAGACACTCAAGCGGGCAAAGTGGGATCTAGGGACGCTAATGCTAGCAGAGCTACCAACTGGCAAGACAATGACACTGATTTGAACTACTTCCAGCCCCAACTTTGCCACAACTCTCACAGCATCTACTGCACTGTTCATGGTGCTAAAGATAAAGACCTAGCTGCACAGTAAGCAGAACGGCGACTTATAAAAGTATTTGAGCTTCTACCCTAAATCTACTGTTTAGTTTACGTGGTGGCACTTGATTGTATCTTGCACTTGTGTTACTGTGGTGTTATAACACCTCTGCTTGATGCACAGCTTGCTTTTCTCTGTATTTTATTGTTGATACCTGAGAACACAACAGTAAAAACATGGCAGCTTTTCCAAAAGTGTTTTGTTTACATCTTTTTTTCGTCAAGTTTATGGATTGCAATGCCTTAAAGTTGATAGTTCTATTTGCTCATAATTAATACCAGAACCGCCTGTTTTGTCGGTGGCTATTTAACAAATAAACACATGACCTTATTCTTACACGATACATGATTAATGCATTAAATCAAAATATTGTTAGTAAGTCGTACGGTAACCCATCTATGTAGATTCATATCGGATCGCCATTTAAGGTACAGATACACACCCCTAGTAAATGCTGTACATTATTATTACATGACTTTATAAAACTACTTTGGTTTTTAGTAGTACATCTATTGTATTATTTTTCATACATTAGTTGTGATCTAAAATATTGTTCATAAAAGGCAATGTAACATGTTTAATTTGTGCTCTTTTAAGGGACTGGGCAAGCGTCAATTAGATTGATTTCAATTATTTTATTGGGTGGCATTAAATTGAGAGAGCTCCATCACATAACTAATTAAATGCTCGTAAGTTGAGGTACTTTTGTAACCTATTCAAAACAATAGTTCTGTTTACAACATGCAAATACACTCTGAGAATAATAAAAAAAAACATGCATATATTTATCTATCCTATTGTGGTTTATTTATGTTGTCTTTTAATTCAATATGCTTAAACTTGCTTTTCATATAGTTTCATATAACACAGCAGTGGCGTGCAGTCAAGAAAGGCAGATCAGGTATAGCACCACACAAAAAAAACGAATAATGACAATACTGTATTGTCAGTTGAACTGTGTTATAAATGTATTTTCTGTATATATTTTTTTATTTTATTTTAACACTTACTTAAAAATCCCTGATCAAATACAGGGCAGAAACCTGAGATGACGGCACACTCCTTCATAAACTGGGATGGATTGAGCGTGTTGGCTTGTGTTTGTCAGCATGATATTAGCAAAAATATTTATTACAAAACACGACTTGTGATGTTTTTAAAGTAAGTGAGGCTTGATCATTTTTGCTAATTCGACAGTAAACTGCAGATACATTTCATACTGTACACGGTGAGACACTCAGTACCACCGTGGGGAGGGCGTACGTGAACTAGCAGGTGCTAGCATCTTTATACAACTAAAATAAAATAAGTAGAACTTTTGCAACAAAGTAAATTATTCCCGAGCGTGGCCACCGCTGCTGCTCACTGCTCCCCTCACCTCCCAGGGGGTGAACATGGGGATGGGTCAAATGCAGAGGATACTTTTACCACATCTAGTGTGTGCGTGTGTGTGTGTGTTTGTGACTATTTAACTTTAACTTTAATTCCTAGAGAAGGCCAAGGACATATACCTATTTTACAAATGAAGTTAATGGGATTAAAAATTACTTGAAAACAAAATGTTTACCTAAAGTGAATTATTTTCTTCTCTTTTCTCTGTATCTCTTAATAAGAAACCAGTATCAATTAACATTAGTAAAATAAGGTGAACAAAAAATAAAAACATGTAAAGCTTTAAAGGGGAACTGCACTTTTTTATTTTTTAGAATTTTGCCCATCGTTCACAATCATTATGGGGGACAGGAACACATATGTCTTTTTTGGGGGGAATTTTAAAGATAATAAAAAACACTTTGAAGATGCGGCTAATATGAGTCACAATTGCAGCCTTCAAAGAACTCTAAAACAACTTCAAAACCCTCCATCAACGTTTTATATGCACACTACAAGTCTATATATAATGTAGTAACAGACAATATTTACCGTATTTTGATCATTTAAATCAATGCCGGAAATAATTCTTCTTATTTCAGTTTCCATTGCAGCGCACGTCAGACAATGTGTGTTCCAACTTCTGGATACAAAACGCTTGTGTGTTCTAATCATGGCAGACTTGGTAACAAACAATGAAGATGACTATTTTGGAGAAATGAGGATTCATAACCTTATCTTTTTTAATCTGAATTTATGGAGGATGAACTACTACTTCCAGAAGCTAACACAAAAGAAGAGTGTGACGTGAAATGAAGCCGATAGAGTGAGGTGAAAGTGAATCTAAGTTACAAAATGTGGAACTTGAAGCCAAGCAATTTCGACATAAATGGAGTGCTTACCCATAATTAACTAGAAAAATATGTCCTTGGCCAGCTTGACCAAACAGACAACTGTCCATCGAGTCAGTCACACTTTATATTGATCATTAACACACAGCATGTCATGTGTGTATCATGACAGAGAGCATACACTGTCTAGCTAGCTGTGTATGAACAAAACATGAAATGTGGGCTAATACTTTACAGATACTGTAATATTGTACATGTTTTTCAGTCTGTACAGATTAGTGTCTGTCGCATTGTGCTGTGCATTACAAACTCAAACGCGTTTCGTGCTGACATATGAAATACGTTTTTTTAATGAAGACACATAACCGAACCGAGAGGGATGAGTTGCTTATTACTGTAGTGCAACAGTGTTTTTAATGGTCTGCTTTTATTTGGAAGGCCTGACTTATTGGACGACAGGATGAGCTGACCAGAAGCTGTGTTACTCAAGCAATATAATTTGAATATGTTTAGATATAATTTTATGGGTTGTTTTTCATGAAAGTATCGAAACTGGAATGGCAAAATCTTCATGGAAAACTGGAGGGTTGTTCAAAATGTTAACAGGTGTTCAAAATGGATCCCTACATGTCAGTCAGATGTTAACTCAGACAAGAAAATTATTGATTATAGTGAACAATGTTTAAATACACATTGAATGTTTATCATTTATGTACAGGGGTAACTTGGCTCACGACTGTCCGAGCTCACAAGTTTTTTGGTATACAAACTGTCGGCTAATTGGTATGGTTTAGGTGGTGATGTGTTAGGAGCCTCCACACAGATGGTTGCCATAAGATCCCACCAAAACATCGAGTGTCTCATTATAGCTAAACACCGGACGTATAGCTTGCTAGTATTTATTTATTTATTTGGTTATTCCATTTGGTTGGTCTAATGTATGGAGTAATTTTGGTTGTGCTTACCGACCTCGAAGTTATTTTATTTGTTACATGGTGAAATGATAAGTGTGACCAGTAGATGGCCGTCACACATAAGAGATACGTATAGACTGCAATATGATGGCAGTCACACACAAGAGATACGTGTAGACTGCAATATGACTCAAGTAAACAACACCAAAATGGTATATGATCCATTGAAAATAAAGAACATTACGCATGGCGCTCAAAAATCAATCAAAATAATTTAGTTCGACTTTGGTAGGCTATGAAGCCGCACCGCTTTATGGATTGTACTGTGCTTCAACATAAGAGTATTATTATGGGGTGTGTGTGTATAAGGTAAGACATATTATCTGGCATTTTGTTTCGCAATATTATGCAAAAGCAACTTTTCTTACCTTCTGGTACCTGCTGATCTGTATCTGGGATCTACATAAGTTCTGAAAATTTGCGCGGGTCCGCCTTTGTAGTCTGTGCTGACACCGTAGCCAATATACTTCTTGTTTTTCTCTATCTTCTTGTTATGGGACATTCATCCTCCGCTGTTGCCATTTCTAATATAAAGTAGTGTAAAGATCTTACTTATATCTGTCAGTAAAATCACCATGAAAGCGCTAAAACATACCGGTGTAGTGAGTTAACAGTATTTATCCAAAGAACTTTAGTTATTAGAGTTCCGGTTGGACGTTTTTTCACGGGACACATTTCCGGCGTTGTTATTGCATGAGTGAACCACGGATGAGGAGATGCTACTCTGTTATTGATTTAAGTAAAGTCTGGATGTCATTAAAACAGTTAGCTTCATCTTTTGACACTTCTTCCACTCCCGTCCTTGCTCGCTACACCGCTACAACAAAGATGACGGAGAAAAGATGCTGCCGAAGGTGAGCCAAATAAATTAGACCGCACACAAAACGGTGCATCCTGAAGCAACTGTCAGAAAGCGGCTTGAAGATGGTCTGTAAAACATAATCTATGCAACATTTTGACCAAAGAACCACCATTACATGTTATGTAGACCACAAGGAAGTGTTTTACATTTAGAAGAAATATATAATAATATGACCCCTTTAACCCTTGTGTGGTGTTCGGGTCTGTGGGACCCGTTTTCGATTTTTATTAAAAGAAAAATGATACAATTAATACATTTTTCAAACTGAGACTCACTGGCTTTGGCTCATTTTCTGTGAAGAACATATATCAGAATACCTATTTAATGAACACACACCATACACCCCCCCTACACATTTCTATTACATATAAGATGTCCGGGGTCCACTGGACCCGGGGCTAATAGAAGTGTAGAAATTGATGTTCTGTGTACAACACGCACGCACACACACACACACACACACACACACACACACACAGCAGGCATAGACGGGGAGGACAGAGTGTAGGTACACAGAACATCAGAGGGTCAAATGTGCGACAAAATGAGAGCAGACAGTGTTGACAAACAATGTTGCAACCTTGTGTGGGAAGCGCAGGTGCAGAAACACAAAAGAAGAATCCCTGTGGGATGCAGAAACTGGCAGAGAATTGTCCATGCAACGTTCATATTGTTGTTACTCAGCCAGTATTTGTGGGTTTTAGACTTAGACTTACACTTACTTTTTATTGTCGTTCAAATTTGAACTTTACAGTACAGATAAGAACGACATTTTGTTGCATTAGCTGGTTGGCAGTGCAGGATAAAAAAGCAATAAGGTGCAGATATAAATAAATAGATTACTGTACAGATAAATATATTGCACTTTTGCATATGCATCCACGTTTATGGATATATGTTATATTGTCTTTATATTCCAGCGAGTTCATCCATTTTTGGGGGGAATTGAGGGGATTATTATGATGCGTTCAAGAGTCTTACGACCTGAGGGAAGAAGCTGTTACAGAACCTGGAGGTTCTGCTACAGAGGCTGCGGACCTCTTTTTAGAGTCCATCAGTGAAAACAGTCCTTGGTGGGGTTGAGAGGAGTCTCTGCAGATTTTCTGAGCCCTGGTCAGGCAGCGGCTTTTTGCGATCTCCTGGATAGAAGGAAGAGGAGTCCTGATGATCTTTTCCGCCGTCCTCACCACTCTCTGGAGAGACTTCCAGTCTGAGGCACTGCAGGCTCCAGTCCAGACAGAGATGCAGTTGGTCAGTAGGCTCTCTATAGTGCCTCTGTAGAATGTGGTGAGAATGGGGGGAGGGAGCTGTGCTCTTTTCATCCCACGCAAAAAGTGCATGCGCTGCTGAGCTCTTTTTACAAGAGCTCCGGTGTGTAGGGACAAGGTCATATTGTCAGTTATCTGCACCCCCAGGAACTTGGTGCTGCTTACCATCTCCACCGCTGCGCCGTTGATGAAGAGTGGAGCGTGGCTGGACTGGTGCTTCCTGAAGTCGAAGATGATCTCCTTGGTCTTGTCGACATTCAGGACCTGGTTGTTGGTTCTGCACCAGTCAACCAGATGTTTCACCTCCTCCCTGTAGTCCATGTAGTTGTTGTCACGGATGAGGCCCACTACT
This sequence comes from Entelurus aequoreus, assembly GCF_033978785.1. Lineage (NCBI taxonomy): Eukaryota > Metazoa > Chordata > Actinopteri > Syngnathiformes > Syngnathidae > Entelurus > Entelurus aequoreus. The sequence continues at coordinate 41,920,937 of NC_084735.1, forward strand.
GTCGTGTACTTCACAAAGTGGTTAGTAGTGGACCTGGCGCAGCAGTCTTGGGTCATCAACGTGAACAGCAGCGGACTCAGGATGCAGCCCTGGGGGGAGCCGGTGCTCAGGGAGATGGCACTGGAGGTGTTGTTGCCCACTCTTACAGACTGGGGTCTGTCTGTGAGGAAGTCAAGCAGCCAGTTGCAAAGAGGGGTACTGAATCCAGGGGGGGCCAGTTTGCTCACCAAGTGCTGCGGGATGATGGTGTTGAATGCCGAGTTGAAGTCCAGAAAAAACATCCGCACGTGTGTGTCCTTTCCTTCCAGATGTGCTAAGCTCAGGTGGAGTGCAGAGGAGGTATGGGTCGAATGTGGGGGGAAGTCTGGAGACAATGTATTCCTTTACCAGCCTCTCGAAGCACTTCATTACAGATGTTTTTAGGGATAAGTCAGTATTTTAACATAAAAGTGTTTGAATGTGAGGCATTAAAAGCCACAGAATGCAACGGGTCCATCAGACCCACAAACACTGGCTGAGTAACAACATTATGAACACCACACAAGGGTTAATGCGCCCTATAATCCTCCTTTTGTATGAAAATAGACCTGACTAGACCCGCTCATCGGCAGTGCGCTTTATAATCCGGTGCACCCTATGGTCAGGAAAATACGGTATTTCACAGAGTATATACTGTATCTGCGGCTTATAGTCCGATTCGGCTACTGAATAGAAACATATTTTTTGCCTCTCAAATTTAGTGGATGCCGATTATAGACCGGTGTGCTCTGTAGTCCGAAAAAATGTGGTAATGATAATATGCAAACGCACACGTTGCAAAAACAGGTTGCATTGCAACATTTAAATGGTGACACTTAACAAAGGTGTATGTCAGACCTGGGCATTCTGCGGCCCGCGGGCCGCATCCGGCCCTTTGTGCGTCCCTGTCCGGCCCGCGTGAGGCCAATTATAAATTACAAAATAAATTTAAAAAAGTATCTATGTCGAGTGTGCAATACAACGGTGCTGCTTTTGTTTTGAAAATCGTTATTTGTATTACTTCCGTGTGGACGTATGCGTGATTGTGAGTGAATGTGAACAACTGCAATTACAAAATAAAGTTGAAAAAACATCTATGTCCTGCGCGCAATACAACTGTGCTGCTTTTATTTTGAAAAGTATTATTTATGGGCGTGTGTCCGTGTGTAACCTGCGAGTGAAGGTGCACATGCAGCGACAAGTGATGCACGGTTTACACCCGAGACGCCAAAAAGAGAAAAGTTGATGAGGAATGCCGTGTTTCCAACAACACATGAACTGCAAAGCAACGTCCCCTCACCTAAGGTGCGTGCCTGCGCAATTGCACACTGCTCAAGCGTCCGCTGCGCGCAGCAAGTATATATGCCGCGCACCAAATCAAATCCCATCTGAATTATAATCAAAATAAACATATTTATTCTATGGAATTTTGCAATGCAACTTTGAGTGACAGTGACAACAAGCGGCCCTAACGGTGTTCGTCAACACCGTTCAATTGAACACCGTTCAATTATTGTAACGTCTATCGAGATGCTTCGAGGACAGGAATTATATCCATCACTTTATTGAACAAAACTGTTTATATTCGGACATAACCACACCAAAAACATGAGTAAAACAATTCTATCTCGAAAAACTAGTCATTTTCTGCCGTACAAACCAGGCCAAAACCAACTTGTCATCTGTCACCAACACGCATAGCACTAAACCACTGGTGCGTTTAAGGCCACACAAAAAGTCGGACAACTCAAACACCACACAAAGTTACACTATGACTCCTCAGTCATACGTGTGCTTATTTTACTGTCATTTATTATTAATGTTAATTTCTATATATTAGTCATGGAATGCTGTTACACACACTATGTTGAAGTATTACTATTATTATTATTATTATTATTATTATTTATCTTACGGTATATATCAAAAATAATATTGAGCAAAATTTAATTGAAATATTGTCGATGTGGCCCTCCAGCAGTGCTCGGGTAGCTCATGCGGCCCCCGGTAAAAATTAATTGCCCACCCCTGGTGTATGTGGTTACTCTGGTAGTGATTTGATTAAAATTGGACCAATTAGACCTTTTCCAATATTTAATGGCGATGACTTACCCAGGGCCACCCGAGCTGCAGAGGCATCATAATTGATCCAGAAAGAGACCCAAGAAAGAATGGTGATCAAGATGGAGGGCATATATGTCTGCAAGATGAAATATCCAATGTTCCTCTTAATCCTGAAACTCAGCGAAAGTCTGGGATAAGAACCTGTAAGCAGAAACAACCACAGCATGGATAAGATCAGGGAAGAGTCAAAAAAAAAAAAAAAAGCAAGAGGAAAAGTGTTAAGGGCTCCAAACTGTGCACTTCACAACGTGCATGGTAGTCATTTCTCCGTTTGTTCAGATGGAGCACTTAATTTCCCCAAAGCGATGGATTCCTTTCCAGGGACAAGTTCGATTCCAATTAAACATGGGACAAAGTCGCAAACACGGCAGATTTTTCTGCAAGCCCCTATCTCAGCAGGCCGCTCCAGCATCCCTCTGAGACTTGTCACAGAGAGCTGCTCGCTGTTTCCTTCCCTCTCCTTCTGTCCTCTAAACATTACTGAAAGGCCATTTTAAAAGGTGATTGCAATGCACGGCTGCACACTAAAGGACAAAACACATCGCTTTAAAGCAACGGAGTCACTCATTTTCGTGGATATTTTGCTGAGAAATGTCAAATAGTTGTACTAAAACTTCTCTTTTATTGCAGTTAGATTCAAACAAGCAGGGAAATAAAATGCTGATGCAAAAAGCAGTAAAAGCAACCATGCAGGATCTCACTGCTTCAGCTATATGGACTTATTTATAGTTTGGAAGCTGGACAGATTACTTCAAGAATAGGTAAATCTAAAACATCTGGCCTTTTATTGCAAATTTGTCTCCGAAGATAAGTTTTAATCTTACAGAGCGTTTTGTTTGACGCAACCCCACATTGACAAATGACCTCATCATTTTCAGATTGGTGTAAATCTTTTAATGAATCAATATGTTTTGCATATGCGCTTCAACAAATGGGAGACAAACCCTCGCCAGTCACCAGCGTACGTCCAAGATTCATGCCGGCAATAAATGTTCATAGATTTCACTTAACTCAAACACTAGAATTACAATTTATCTCAGCTTTTGTCAGGATGCCTGTATGCTATCTGCAATGCAATAACATTGGCACATTTACACAAAATACAAAACATCATATTATTTGGCTCTTTTTCTCCTCTATACACCCTTGCAGTAAGTCACAATTCGAAATGTGGCTTTTGCAATATGCCATAATAACCAAATGGTAGACTTTGGCCAAAGTCAAATTGTTAACAAAAGTGAAGAGTTACTTCCAAGTTCATGCAAAATATTGCAATTTCAATTTACACCGTTGCATCGCTGAAGTACTTCCCGTTTCCCAGAATCCATTGTGGCGCTTGCAAGTACAGCGGAACCTCAATTTCCGTAAACCTCATTCTACGTAGTTGTTGATTAATGAACCACAGACAGAATGAACATATGCAATGGTGTGTGAACCTTGTCTCAGTGTACGAATGTTTAACCCATTGTGCAATCTACTAATAAAAGTTTAATCAATTCAATCAATCAATCAATTGTGCGTCTTTCAGCGCTGAAATGTTGTGCTCAGTAGCACAGCGTTTGTGGGTAGGCTAATAGACAAACTATTGTGCTAATTCAGTCAGAAGTGTGTGCCTTTTAAGTGTGTTTTAGCTCTTTTAGCCCATTTTTCTAGTTTTACTCGTTTCAATAGTCTAAAGAAAGCAACGGACAAGCGAACAATTCCGGAAGTATTTACACCGTTGTTGACACTACTCCTCCCTTCTCCCCCTTTCATCTGCTGCACACCAAGAACACTAACCAACAAGATGGAGTGGATTTTATTTCGAATTCTTAATTATTGTTGCAACTCGGCTGTTAATATTCTAGATATTTGTGATTTCAAACTGAGTGCACAACAGTGCTAGTGACAGTGTGTGTGCGTGTCAGCAGGGCAGCTGAAAATGAGGAGGAACGTTCAGCTAGTTGTTGTTTTGATGGTGTTAGTAAATAGAACATTGATTAACTTCTTGTTGTGTTTCTTTATATACAGTACTGTATAGCACATTGTATTGTGTTAAAAGTGTACAAACATTTACTACAACATGGATTTGTATCGAGGCTGTAACCCATTATTCATTTTTACATTGTTTTTTGCTTCACTATACAAACTTTATTTAAAATCTCTCTTCAAGAACCACTTAATTTCCTAATTCGAGGTTCAACTGTAGCTGTTGCTGAAGTTACAAATCACTGTTGTTTGTCATTCTCTTTAGTAGTCTAGTTGTGTATGTGCTATGTGCTGTGGTATCAATGTGTTTGGACTTGATATTTGCCTTTTTGAACAGATCGGCGATCGGCTGATCTTAATTTAACCACAGCTGTGTATCAATGCTTTACATGGCTAAAGATTGTACTCATGGGTAGGGCTGTAACTAGGATTTGACAAATACCAAGGTTACAAATTGGTGGTCCAAGAGGAGCTTTGAAGGGCTAAAATCACGAGTATGCCAGCACCATATAAATAATGTTACCTTGAGCAACACAAATCATTTCCAGAATAACAAAAGCTTTAATTGAGGTAGAACTATCACGTGTTATATTATCTAACATCTTTGACTATCAGCATGATTTGGTGACAGTCCACTTTTTTTATTAATATGCTAACATTTAGTGTACTAAATCATTTTAACATAATTAAAACATAAAAAATAAACCTTCCTGTATTTTCAACTATGAGCAGGGACTAAACCCACGACCTTCTGTATGGCAACTGGGAATTAATGACGTTGCCATAAGGCAAGGTTGTTACCATATTCTTATCAGTGACAGAGCACGATATGGCCAGGAGTACGTTTGGGGTAAAAAATGATATGCTCCGCCTTGTCATCGAATAATTTACATTTGACATGCGATTATTTATGCAAAACGGGCTCCCCACAGATCGCAAAGACCAACACACAGCTAAGTTTAGGGCAGGCGGGTTTGACCTCTGTGAGCAGAAACTGGCTGACATGACAACGGTATTTTCCCAACAGCGTTTAGCATCACTTTCATTAGATGAAAGCAACATTAGTTGCGTCAGTATAATTTAATTGTAAGGTTATGTTGACAGCACATTTCGGATCAGATGATGTTTATGGTAAAATTGGACTACATTGTGTTACGTTGCTGGAGTTGTAGCCGGCTGCGCATGACCAAAGATTGTATATTGTGATAGGATGATCTACCGCATAGTTGTCACGTGGGGGTTTACGCTTGCTGCGCGGTTGTTCTCCCAATGCACACTGACGGCTCCGGACCAAGACGTGTAGGTAGGAATGATTTATTGATCATAAATCATCCAAAAACACAAGACAAGAAAAACGGATGCGTGCCGAACGCACGCGGAAGCTAAGGCTAAAACTTAGCGCAGGAAACAAAGAATCTAAACTTAGCATGGACTTGACCATGTAGTACTCACAAAACATTACGCTGACAGGTTGCATGAAGAAAAACAATGAAGCCACACCGAGTGACCGGAAAAGACAGGCTTAAATAGAAGTCTCTGATTAGCAACAGGTGCGTGTCCGGAAAACCAGCGGCAGGTGAAAATAATGAGTAACCATGGTGACAAAACAAACAAGGAAGTGCACAAAAACAACTAAAGTAGTCCAAAACTAACAGAATATAACTAAACAAAACATGATCCGGACCACGGATCATGACAGAGCCTCCCCCTTAAGGACAGATTCTAGATGTCCAAAAAAAAACAAGAACAAAACACTAGCAGGGTCAAAAGTCACGGGCGGGCGGAGGGAGGACTTGGAGGTGGGTCGCCAGGCCAAGTGTCCCCGAATCCACCGAGGCAAAGTCAAGTGGCGGCGGCGAGTGGAACGCCGCTGCAGCAGGCGAGGCGGGCGACCAGGGAATGGCCACATTCGTGGCCGACGGGGAGGTGGGCGCATTTGGCGAGGCGGACGACCAGGGAGCGGCCACATCTGTGGTCGACGGGGAGGTGGGCGCGTCGGCGCCTTCATGGCAGGCTTGGACGTCGCAGCGGGCGAGTCAGGCGTGGTAGCAGGTACCGGCGACGAGTCAGGCGTGGGAGCAGGTACCGGCGGCGAGTCAGGCGTGGGAGCAGGTACCGGTGGCGAGTCAGGCGTGGGAGCAGGTACCGGCGGCGAGTCAGGCGTGGGAGCAGGTACCGGCGGCGAGTCAGGCGTGGGTGCAGGTACCGGCGGCGAGTCAGGCGTGGGTGCAGGTACCGGTGTCTGGCGAGGAGCAGGTACCGGTGTCTGGCGAGGAGCAGGAACCGGTGTCTGGCGAGGAGCAGGAACCGGTGTCTGGCGTGGTGCAGGAACCGGTGTCTGGCGTGGTAAAGGAACCGTTGTATGGCGAGGTGCAGGCACCGGTGCCAGCCGAGGTGCAGGGACGGGTGCCAGCCGAGGAGCAGGTACGGGTGCGAGCCGAGAAGCAGGTACGGGTGCCAGCCGAGGAGCAGGTACAGGAACTGGAGATGGTGGCGTCCGCAGGCCCACCGGAGATGATGGTGGCGTCCGCAGGCCCACCGGACAAGATGGTGGCGTCAGCAGGCCCACCGGACAAGATGGTGGCGTCTGCAGGTCCACCGGACAAGATGGTGGCGTCTGCAGGCCCACCGGACAAGATGGTGGCGTCTGCAGGCCCACCCGGGCAGAGGTTAGCCATGACCATGGCGGAGGTGGTCTAGCTGGGGGTAGCGGCTTGGCATGCCGACGGACTGGTGGTGGAGGACGGGCTGGAGGTTGTGGCTTGGCAGGCCGAAAGACTGGTGGTGGCGGCCGGGATGAAGGTTGCTGCCTGGCTGGGCGCAGCTGAGCAGCCCCACCAGCACAGCTCCCGGCCCCAGCCCCCCCCTCAAGGGGCGGATACCAGACGCGCTCCGGAATAGTCTTTAAGGGTGGGTGGCGGGAGGCCAGGAGGGGGGTAGAAGCCTCCCCTTTAAATTGTCCAAACTGTCTTTCTGTATTCCCCACCTGATTTTGCGTGGGTGGACAAAAAGAAAATGTCCGTGATTTGGGCGGGGCTTGAGTCCTATGGGGCGGAGACAAAGTCACTGGGGGCGGAGGTGATTGAAGTTGACAAAATCTAACTTGTGAAAAAATGTCCTGATAATATTTTATTTTAGGAATTAAGTCTTTTGGAGGCGGCTGACAGAAAGAGTTAGCAGATTGAAAAAAAAGGTCCTGGTCTCTGACGTCATCGGAAGTGGGCGGAGTGAAGTTGTCAGCACGGGTCTCCAGCTGACTGACAGCCCAATTGGTAAACTGTTTGGCAAAATGAGTGATGGGATTACCAAACAATGGCGGCGAGAAAGACTGGGCTGCATGTGGCGTGCTGTGTTCCGGAGGAGGAGTTTGGGGGAACGACGCGTCTTGGCGGCGAAACGACGCCTTTCTGGCTGGCTTCCGCCTTCGCCAGCGTGTCTCCATCTCCTCGTGGCCAGGTGCGAAAGAACATGATGGTGGCTTCATTTCTGTCACGTAGGGGTTTACGCTTGCTGCGCGGTTGTTCTCCCAATGCACACTGACGGCTCCGGACCACGACGTGTAGGTAGGAATGATTTATTGATCATAAATCATCCAAAAACACAAGACAAGAAAAACGGATGCGTGCCGAACGCACGTGGAAGCTAAGGCTAAAACTTAGCGCAGGAAACAAAGAATCTAAACTTAGCATGGACTTGAAACCAGTAGTACTCACAAAACGTTACGCTGACAGGTTGCATGAAGAAAAACAATGAAGCCACACCGAGTGACCGGAAAAGACAGGCTTAAATAGAAGTCTCTGATTAGCAACAGGTGCGTGTCCGGAAAACCAGCGGCAGGTGAAAATAATGAGTAACCATGGTGACAAAACAAACAAGGAAGTGCACAAAAACAACTAAGGAAGTCCAAAACTAACAGAATATAACTAAACAAAACATGATCCGGACCACGGATCATGACAATAGTGATGTACAGTGCATACGATGACCTACACAAAGTACATCTGCAGTCAAATACAGAGGACATGACCTCAGTGTCCTTAATGGTAGTTACGACCATGCTTACGTGAAGACACAATTACACTTCCATATTCTTTGTTACACACATGCAGAAGTTGCATGAATTCCAGGGGGTGCGTGTTTTGCCAGAACACATTTGGGAGCAAGCTGCAACAAACGCGTCATCTATCTACAGTGCGAATCCGCTTCTAAGATACCAATCCTCACCACCATGGCGGAAAAAAGACAATGTTTTTTTCAAGTATCATCACAGGAGAACTAGAGTAAAATGAATAGCTAAGCATGCTACACACACACACACATGCACACACACACACACACACACACACACACACACACACACACACACACACACACACACACACACACACACACACACACACACACACACACACACACACACACACACACACACACACACACTGAGCAGGACAACACAAGAAGCTAAACGTAAAGCTTCAATGTAAAGTTGGGGTGATCGATCCAGATGCTCATACTATCAATACCTAGTAAAGTATCAATATATAAACAATACTAAAGTGATTAGATTGATATTTTCTTTTTCTTGTTCTTATTACTACAAAATACATTTTGGGTCGTTTTTGTTATTGTTACGTGTCTGTATACAGGAAGGCGTTGAGGACTCAAATAATTAAATTTTTTTTTGCTTTTGTTTACTTATTGTGCACTACATTATTTTGTTAAAACAAAATGCATGTAGCATTCAATATCAAAACAACAACTAATTCTAAATTTGATAAGATAAGCTTTAAAAGAGTGTTATTGTGTTTACTTTAGTTACTTGCTATGAAACATTCTCAGTTCTATAATCTATTGTCAAAGTATCTAACTAGAAGTAGGATCTGGATCAAAGGCCAAAAATGTTGATGGGGACATCGATCCAACTTATGTCAGCAAATCTTACCTGTGCTGAACCTGACATCCCTGGACACCAAGCGAATGTCCACAATGGAGAATTGAGGTAACTCCAACTTGTCGACCCCTGTCACAGCACTGTCCCCTCCTTGCCAAAAGAACACAATGTCATCCGTGGTGTATCCGTCTATCGAACAACCCGGCAAGACATGGGAAAAGAAAGAAAAAATTGGTTAGAAAAAAGTATTTTTAAAATAACCATGAAACAGGATTATGTTGCCAGTGCAAGACAAGAGTTTGGGCAAATAGTGGAGGTCCCTCTGACGAATGACGCTCTCTACTGTAAAGTCATTCAGATCTGAACAGATAGCTTGACTTCTGGAGAACATTGCACTGAGAAACGATATTACATCCCGGAATGACTTCATGGAGACATTTATTATTCCCACAAAAAACAAAGCTGTGAGCAAACAACGTCTGATGTGGTTACTCACTTTGGAACTAGAGCAGACATTCTGTGTCTGACCTGCCACCCACACATAAAGCACACCACCAACACACAGTTTTGTTGCCACTCACCATTGGTTGTAGCTTATGGACGCTTGCAACACTCTGTCTGCTGTATTTAACGATAACCAAGAAACTTGCATTGCTTTTATTTTGTCTGTTAGTCAATTTTATAATTTTACCTAGTCAGGTAGCTTGGGAGAAAATAGATAATGCAGCTTGCCTGCCTGGAGAACAACAGAATAACCTAAACTAGCAGTGATAATAGAATTAGACAAATTTATAATTGAATAAGGGGAAGGAACAGAAATGAAAACTTTTGCAAGAGACTCTTTATTAAATAACATAACAGTTGACTGTTCTAGTCTTTCTATGGTTATTTTTTGAATTCCTTAAACGCATCAATTTATCGCCCTGGTCAAAATTGTGCTGATGAAAAACTATACATGCCTCAGTCCCAGTTTCATGCATGGTTATATGTCGCTCATGAAGTAATCATTAGTTGCAGTAAGGTGATTGGTTCGTGATGGACTAGTTCCTTGTGCACACATTGGTAAAGTCTTTACGTTGGTTTTTATCCCTCATGTACAATCAAACATGTTTATTATGTTTATGTTCCACTTTTTCAGAAATTTTTATTATGAATAATTACTTTTTACCTGGCCATTGTATTGCATTTAAGGGTAATTACTAAAACAAGGGTGGCTCAGTTTTCACACGTCCACTTTTTCGTATGATACTTTTTTTGGACAACATTTTTCACTGTAAAGCGTCTCGCCTACCATTACAGCGCGTGACAAACAAATCAGTTTGCAGGTGTATCGTTCCGTGTAACTGGGTACCCAAACAAAGAGGGAAGGCAGCAAAAAAAATAGTTGCGAGTGATAAAGATTGTGAAAACAACTATTGAGTTCAAGAATATGTTGTCGCAAAGTACAACGGTTGCGGCGGTTTGGCTCTACTCTCCACTCCATCCTGGCCGTCTTTGTCAACGAAAGTCTTCAATACTGTAATTGCATTACTGTGGAGAGGTTTGTCAACGACATTCAACTAGCCATCGTGACATCAAATACTAAACGATTTAGCCAGCATGAAATTTCCGTCACACCTCGCCTATTCCAAAATCACGTGGCTTTTTCCTCACAGTTTCTGTTATTACAGTGTAATGATTATTTTTACCTGTGTTAATGACACCATGATACAACATTTGTATTATAATCCTTAAACAAAGTAACAGTGAAACTCAATGTATTAATCACTGAACGGTGAACTGGGGGTGGGATTAAATAAATTATCTTCTTCCCATTCCCTTTCAGGCAAAACTGGATCATCATTACATACTGTACATTACATTTTGCATTATATTAATTTATATATCATTATGTGTTGTCTACCTTGCAATTATTTTTTTTATGTCATTGCCTGAAATAAATAATTAAAAATGAAATGATCTCTCATGACTGTTTTCCGACTTTCTGGATTTTGGTTTGACTTCCTGCTATGTGTTCTTTTTCCGTTATCCACTTCCTGTTCTTGCTTGTCTTTCAGTGACTTTACCTCTGCCCCAGAGCACTGGTTTTCTCCACTTTCCCTGATTGGCAATCAGGAGGTTTTGTTTGTCAGTGTCATCAGTTTGATGGTGCTGGTTCTTATATTGCTTTAAGGGTGTCCCGATTCGATATCGATCTGATCGAATGATATTTGCTTGTATCTAAAATCTCTGATATAAGTTTAGATACAAGCAAAGCTGGACAGCCAGTTACCATCTAAATGTCCTCCAATAAGCACACATGGTTGGTCTTTCCTTGGACTTTAGTGAAGTCATTTACAAAAGTTAAACATATGGGCTATCAGTAGATACGAGCAGCTAAGCACACAATAGCACACAACACAAGTTAGACATAGGTAATCAGTGTCCTTAATTGAACAACATTACAGTCTTTGTCAATATAAACAAGTACACAATATTTAGAGTTGTCTATTACTTACAAATACAAAGTGTCCCATAGCCAATATATCTGCATCATTCAATTTGCAGCGATATGAACTTGACTTATGGAATCATTGTGACCTCTAATTAAAACAAATGACCACTTCATACTAATTTAAAGACAGCATGAATACGTTAACAATAAATTGATTAGTGTTTTTCATACATATCATTGTTCTCTGTTTGTGTAATTTCTAACATTCCACTCTTCAAGAATGGTATATCGATATTGGCCAATACTCAAGTCTCCATTATAGGTATTAAGTGAAATAGTTGGGACATGCCTAATCCTGTTCATTGTGTTAGCGTTTCTGCTTTAAATTGATATTCCTATATTCTGGATGCTCTTTGCATTTCTTCCTTAAGTGGTTTTGATACATATGGTTGATTACCTTGTCCACGCTGGTCCTACCTCCTTTTTTCATCATTAAATATATTTTAACCTGCACGTCGCCAGCCATCTCTGCATCTTGTGGTCACAGCGCCAGCCGGCATGCTCTAGTGTACTGTAAAATGTTTCTTCTAAGAAACATTGTACATACAAACCTGTTCTACGGACAAGAAAAAAACCTTAACTTTGTGTTCATAGAGCCTGAAAAGATATTCCAAGCTGACTTCCTTCTATTGAGCTACCTCTCTTCTAGCTTCCCACCCAGCATTAATACTTTATCAGCTTGTGTCAGTTGCCAGGCGGTCCTGCACATTCTCAGCTTGCAGCACAATCAAAAGTGATCACAGTGGTAGATTTATGTCAGTGGGCCAGTAGGCAATTCACTACGGCTGGATCTCTTAGCGTCTTACTACATTTAACATTCTACTCGCGACATGTACAGACCTGGGTGGCATTAAAATCACTTAGAGACCAGAAGTCATTAGCATTAAATCTTCCTATGTGGTAGGAAGGTAAGGAAATGTCACATTGTTCGTGGAATTG